>NC_090223.1:59782876-60085819 GCF_024489055.1 Chanodichthys erythropterus
CAGACGCTGCGTTGTCTACAATCACAGAAGTGCATAAAAATCCAACAATTTTACCAGGTAATCTTTGTATTAAAACAGTGTCAAATATGATACAAATAAACGTGTTAAAAAGGTTGTTTGAGTTCATAAAACAGAGTTCATTCATTTGTCTGAATTGAAACACATTTAAAGTGTGTTTTACCAATATATAAAACGTAGACAAATTTTAGTTTAAACATTTTTTTTTATTTAGTTTTTTTGTACCGGAATGTAAAGGAATAAGGATGGCACTCTTAGTGTTTATTCATATATTAGTTAATGAAAGTGCTGCAGTTCCTTAAGTGACTCATTCCATTTTGGTTATTTTATGGTCACCTACAAATGTTACAACGAGGAAGTTAACAGAACGTCCTATAGTAATAGTCCCCTAAACAGTCCCAGAACGTCCTGAATGTTCCCTGGAGGTCCACTAAGTAACGTCCCCCAAACCTTAAAGGTGCCCTAGAATCAAAATTTGAATTTACCTTGGCATAGTTGAATAACAAGAGTTCAGTACATGGAAATGACATACATTGAGTTTCAAACTCCATTGCTTTCTCTTTCTTATGTAAATCTCATTTGTTTAAAAGACTTCTGAAAAACACGTGGATCTCAACATAACACCGACTGTTACGTAATAGTCGGGATCATTAATATGTACGCCCCCAATATTTGCATATATGCCAGCCCATGTTCGACGCTTTAGACAAGGAAAGGCAGTCTGGATCTGTGCACAGACAAGGTAAGCAATCAAGAACAGCAGCGAAAAATGGCAGATGGAGCAATAATAACTGACATGATCCATGATAACATGATAATTTTAGTGATATTTGTAAATTGTCTTTCTAAATGTTTCGTTAGCATGTTGCTAATGTACTGTTAAATGCGGTTAAAGTTACCATCGTTTCTTACTGTATTCACAGAGACAAGAGAGTCGTTGCTATTTTAATTTTTAAACACTTGCAGTCTGTATAATTCATAAACACTTGCAGTCTGTATAATGCATAAACACAACTTCATTCTTTATAAATCTCTTCAACAGTGTAGCATTAGCCACAGAGCATAGCCTCAAACTCATAGAGAATCAAATGTAAACATCAAAATACATACTTTACTCACATAATTCGAAGCATGCATACAGCATGCATGACAAACATCTTGAGCTCGTTTGGCAGGGAGCACGCGAATTAAAGGGGCGGCGTGCTGAAAAAATCTGTGCAAAGTTAATGATGCCCCAAAATATGCAGTTAAAAAAATTAATAAAAAAAAATTCTGGGGTATTTTGAGTTGAAACTTCACAGACACATTCAGGAGACACCTTAGACTTATATTACATCTTGTGAAAAAGCATTCTTGGGCACCTTTAAAAGAACTCCACATCAGAACGTAGTGGGAACGTTACTAAGTAACATCCTTAACACCAGTGGGGACATTCTGAGAACGTTCTGGGAGTGAAAATTCCTAGCAGGGTTATTTCTCACTGTGATTTATTTTTGTTACTGTAGTTTCCTGTTGCTGATTAAATGTCTTCTTCTGTTCAGGGTTTGTGTTAAGAACATGGCTGTTCCAGTTACGGCTAAACAAGCCAAGAAAAAATGGAACAATGTAAAAGAAAAATAGGGAGAGCGAGAGGGTTTGGGACTCAGCTCATCACCAACTGCAGAGAGCAGACGCAAAATGACAGCCGACCTTCGGCGCTCCGAAGCTCCTGTATACCAACCGGGGCAGAAGGTCTGGCTGTCCACCCGGGACATCAGGATGCGTCTGCCCTGCAAGAAGCTGAGTCCCCGCTTCAGTGGCCCGTTCACCATCATCCGGCAGATCAACCCCGTCACCTACCGTCTTCAACTCCCTGCACAGTACAGTAGAATCCACCCTACATTCCATGTATCACTACTTAAACCTCACCACCCTTCTGTTGTTCCCTCCACAGAACCTGACGTGGCAGCCGCCGAGCCCCCCCTTCCACTCATCCTGGAGGACGGCACAGCTTACGTGGTTCATGAGATCCTGGATTCCCGGCGCCGTGGTGGTCAGCTCGAGTATCTCGTCGACTGGGAAGGCTATGCTCCCGAGGAACGCTCATGGGTCCCCAAGAATGATATTCTTGATCCTATCCTATTACAGAACTTCCATGCCAATCACCCTGACAGTTCCTGCCCCACGCCCGAGAGGAAGACCACCACGACGTCGAGGTCCGCGGCCCTCAGGAGCGGGCCGTGGGAGGGGGGGTACTGTAACAGACACGTCAGGTTCCACCTCACTTCCGTACCCACGTACCCAATCATCACAGTACTAATCACCACCACCTGCCACTCATCAGCACTGCAATCAACAACACTACAAAGACTCTTCACTCACACACACTCAATGTCCGGTCTCGTTTGCTATACCTCACATGTATACTTACCTAAAGGACTCCCAACGCCATATCTACCTTCTTCAGAAATCTCCTCCTGCTCCCCTGTCTCCTGCTCCTCGTGTTGACCAACCTGCTTGTGTGTGTGAGTGTCTCCGCCAGTTCCTTCCACCATCTGCATCTACAAGACACATTCAGGACAGTATTAGTTTCCCTTCATCTCTCATCCTCCTATTATCTGCTCAACTTCACCCCGTGCTTTGCTGTATTCAATAAACTCACCTGGATTGATCTTATCTCTGCCTCCGTGTCTCTGTACCGTAACAACCTGAGATTACAGCTGAAATCATTAGGATTACATACGAGACACACACTCAGAAGGAAGAAGAAATCATTACATTGTAAGTGAATTATTTAGTGGAGGACTGTCAACATGACCTCAATGACATGATGCACAGATGTTGGCATTGCAAACGCGTCTGCCGTAAGATGTCCCACAGGCCAGCAGGTGTAGAAAAACAAGGACTTGAATCTCATGGTTCCAGCCGTGATGCTTTCTCCTCGTCTCAATTGTTGCCCTGCTGAGTCTCAGTGAAGGCACTGCGTCTTCTTCAGAAAAACACACTCGTAAACCTGGCACGGGACTGTTCAGCATAAGTGTAATTAGGAATATGTGCATTTTTCCTATAAATGCAATCATCATATTTAATGTATGACCACACTTTATTATATTCAAATTTCATTTTACACTTTTAATAAATTGTGTTCTATAATCACAATTTAATAATTGAATGAGTAACATTTACAATAAAAATATTAAACTCTTAACCTACTAAAAATATTAAATGTTTTGTTTACTTGCATTATGTCATATTATAGGTAACCAAGATGAATTGTTGACAAAATATTTAAATATTAACATAAAATCACAGGTGGACTTCAAGAATAAATAATTTAGATCAAGGGGGTTCTGTTTACAAAAAAAAACAAAAAAAAAAAAAACAGAATCCCTTCTTTACAATTAAAAAATGACAAAATACAATAAATAATGTAGATAAGAGTTGTGTGTCCTCGCGTCTTCCAAATTCCAAACAGGACTTTTATTTTAGAGTTTTATTTCACAGCATGACGTCATAAGACTGCGCTGTGCTGCTGCTTCTTGTGATTCTGCTGAAGAAAGTAAAAAAAGATAAAAACAGTTAACTCTGTTAATTATTCTCTTCTTAAAGATGGAGTTTATTAAAGAGGAAAGTGAAGATATAAAGATAATTATTAAAGAGGAGACTGAAGATATAAAGATGGTGTTTATTAAAGAGGAAGTGACTGAAGGCATGAAGATTGAGTTTATTAAAGAGGAGACCGAAGACATGAAGATTGAAGAAACATTCAGAGTAAAACATGAAGATATTGAGGAACAAACAGGTTGGTTTTATTCTCACAGCTGAACTCAGTCATTTGATCCTTATTAAAATGTCCAGCTCTACAGAAATAGAGAATATACTTAAGTATAATCTAGGAGAATACAAAACAAAACAATTATTTTCTACAACATTAAACCCAATATCTTCTTCTGAATAGAGAACAATGGAAAATATTTTTTTCTGTCAATGCTCAAAAGTGCTGTACTTACATTTAACATACCTGAACATAAATAGCAGTAATTGAACAGTAAATCAAGCAATAATAAGCCCTATTTAAAATATATTGTACATGATCCCTATATGTCAATAACCAATTAACCAGAAATTAGATTTTTGAATAGGATTTTAAACCACATATGGATGTAGTTCAAAACAGATTTGCATTTCATGTGATTTATTTATTTTTTGGAAAAAAGCTGGCTTCTGCTGATGAAACTGCAAGCTATTCTTCAGTAAAATTTTCTTCAATTTATTATTATTTTTTTAAACTCTTTATTCAACATATCTGGTCTTTAACTGTAAAATTCCCCTACAGTATGAATAGCTGAACATACAATATGTAAAAAAAAAAACACAGAATCTGCTTTTAATAATAAAAACCAAACATTTTATTCTACCTTCATGTGATCTTTTTATTAATACTTTAATGTGGCTGACTTTCATTTAAAAATAGCAACATTTTGAACAAAAAGCTGATAAAATTGAGCTTTTTTTTAAAGGGTTAATTCACCCAAAAATGAAAATTCTGTCATTTATTACTCACCCTCATGTCGTTTCACACCCGTAAGACCTTCTTTAATCTTCAGAACACAAATTAAGATATTTTTGTTGGAATCTGATGGCTCCCTGAGGCCTTTATAGGGAGCAATGACACTTCCTCTCTCAACATCCATTAATATACTAAAAACATATTTAAATCAGCTCATGTGAGTACAGTGGTTCAATATCAATATTATAAAGCGATGAGAATATTTTTGGTGTGCCAAAAAAAAAAAAAAAAAGACTTATTTAGTGATGGCTGATTTCAAAACACTGCTTCATGAAGCATCGGATCATAAATTAATCAGTGCATCGGATCTGCTGTTCAGAGCGCCAAAGTCACATGATTTCAGCAGTTTAGCAGGTTTGACACGTGATCTGAATCATGATTGGATACACTGATTAATTTATGCTCTGAAGCTTCCTGAAGCAGTGTTTTGAAATCAGCCATCAACGTAATCGTAAGTCGTTATTTAGATTTTTTGGCACTCCAAAAATATTCTTGTGGCTTTTTAATATTAATATTGAACCACTGTACTCACATGAGCTGATTTAAATGTGTTTTTAGTACATTAATGGATGTTGAGAGAGGAAGTGTCATTGCTCCCTATAAAGGCCTCAGGGAGCCATCAGATTTCAACAAAAATATCTTAATTTGTGTTCTGAAGATGAACGAAGGTCTTACGGGTGTAAAACGGCATGAAGGTGAGTAATGAATGACAGAATTTTCATTTTTGGGTGAACTAACCCTTTAAAGGCCATGTCTGGATCTGATTCATAGATCACGCTCCAAATCTCGCATGTTATACTTTTGATACCTGATATATTATTTCTGCTGATCTTGATTCTGAGGTTTTGTACTGATTCAGATGAGTAATAGACCCCCACCATATATAATGTTTTATAACAAAGTTTGGGAGGAACAGGTTCAGATAATTAAACTAATTAGCTCAGGTGGAGAGCATTTAGTTTATCAACGCAAACCAGGACTGTGAACAGAAATTTTAAGGGGCAGTGGCCCAAACCAAAAAAAGGGGCACTAAAGGGATGGTGCTTGTTAAAACAAATTATTCATTTGTTACAAATATACAATTAAAAGAGAAGACTGCACCTTGACCTCTGACTCTTTTTAGTTGACTCTTAAGCCCGGGATACACTGCCCGATTTAAACTGTTAAAGGTCCCGTTTTTAGTGTTTTTTTGAAGCTTTGATTGTGTTTATAGTGTGCAATATAACATGTGTTCATGTTTCACGTGTAAAAAAACACAGTATTTTTCACATAATTTACTTATCTGTATACCGCTGTTTCCACTGTCATAAAAACGGGCTGATGACTTCCTTGTTCTATGAAGTCCCTCCTTCAGAAATACGTAACGGGTTCTGATTGTGCCAGCGGTTCCTGTGTTGTGATTCGACAGCAGCTTAGCGCATCTTGCCCAGAAAGGTCACGCCTCTTACCATAACGTGGAGATGCATGCGCTCAGTGTTATTATAAACATGTCTTTAATTTTACCCTATCAATTTGGGCCTGAACATAGAACAATGATTCGCGTGGCTGCAGCTAAACCAGCATGTGGTTAAACAGTAAACAACAGATATAATCACATAATTTAAACTGATCATAACAAACACCAACAATCGATGGTGTCCGGTTGAATTACTACACTTTTTAAAAAATTTTGTCAGATTAGTTTCAATTACCATCTAGTTAACAAAGCTAAACAGCGTTGCCCTTTGTGTGATAAGTTAAAGAAACTGTTAAACGCACCAACTTAAATAATAAAATACACTTACCGGTTGTGGTCCATAAACAACGCCTTCTCCAGACAAAGAGGGAACTGCTCCATCTTTCAAGAATAATCTTTGTGCGAATCCGGCATTAAACTGATTGAGGTTGAGGAAGCTGTCCTCAGCAAAATGTGCTGCACATAGTTTTACATGTGGATTATAATTTTCGGGAACCGAGTACATAAATTGTAACCATTGATCTCTAAGTACAGCGTCCCTGGGAAGGCCAAACAAAGGTGATTGGACTGCGGGATGAAAATAACAGCGCTTCGATGACATGGCGACAAACACACTCTACAAACGCAAGTCTTGCTCTTCTCCGTGGGAGCGCAACATGCCCCCGGGCGGAGGTTAGTCAAAAAACTGTTTTAGTGACGTCATTAAAGAAGGAAGTAGAGGGATGTAGTCCAAACTGGCGGTTCGATGTAGGCGACTTCTGTTAAATAAAATATCTCGCTTGGCATTGAACTTTGAGCTTTAAAATTTTACAGATTTTATTTATACTCTAACAACAACATTACACACTAACTAAAGTTTGAAACATGGGATCACGAAGAACGGGACCTTTAATGTATCCAAATTTGTTATATAGTTACAGTTATATACACAATGTTGTATTATAGAATATATAAATATTTATTCAATTCTAATATATGAATTTATTTTATTGTCATCTCACACATGGATCTGCTTTTTATCCTTTATAACAGGACATTTTCTATGCTATAATTTTTATAATAAAATACATATCATATATGTGATATCTTATTAAATAATTAGCATCAAACAAACAATATTAAGATTAAAAATGAATAGGTGGTGATGTGCACCAAGTAGGTTATGTAAATTGCCATTGAACAAAAGAAGAATGAAGTAGAATGGCGTGCTTTTTCTTAACGTCTGTTTACATGGTGAATCATCGATTCGTCGCTCTGTTGAGAATGTCTAGTGCAGAGCTATTCAATTACAAATTCAGTTGGGCCAGATTTTCAAACCAAGAAGGTTAGCTGTGCCAGTCATTTCAGTGGCGAAGCAGCTCGTAACGACAAATTTTAAAATCAACACAAACAAATTTATTGAAATACATAAGGTTTATTCATAATTTCTCTTTTAACTTTGACCAGTTTGCACAGCTCTTGTTGTAAGATGCCATCAGGGCTTGACATGAACTTTTTTGCTCACCAGCCACTGTGGCTAGTGGTCCAAAGTTACTAGCCACTCAGCATTTTCACTGGCCACAATTTTGATGGTGGTAAATTACATTTTATATGATTAAAGTTGACTTTGTTATACTTAAATTACTTTATTTTGAGTCATTTTACTTGATTTAGAAGATTTAAAACCCTTTCAAACTTTTAAATGCAGATTGACCACCCAAATCAAGACTACATTGTATATCAGCTGGTATGTACAGGTGGGCAAGAGGTGGACAATATGAGCATGGGCTAATATGAGACATTTTATAAGTTATTTGTGTTAGACTATATAAAAGAACAAAGAAGCAAATTACAAAAACAATAGTAAATTCAAAATAATCTTTTTTCAGATACAGTAGGTATATTTAACATATAGCATCTTTTGTTGTTTGATTAACATTAATGACAGACAGGTAGGCATATTTAATTGTGCTACTGACTTCATGGACGTAACTGATGCATATCCAGTTATTGGCCACCTGTTTACGTCCACTTAAGCTATAACCGACTGTATTCACGTGAGATACTCCATACAGTGGATATTTAGACATCTGTGTGCATGTGTATTTGCCTATTCAGGCGCGAGGAGAACTGATCGTTTCTGTTGTGTGTCATTCAGCGCAATTCCACCTATCCCTCCTTCACTGTATTTCATTGGCAGTTTTACATTTCACTGTTGAGAAAGTCATATTGATAGTAATCTAGGCTACTACCGGCACGCTCTGCATTGTTTGTGTGTTGCTAGATTACGTGGTATGAATTTACGTAAGAATGCACGTTTTTGGCGGGACCATATACATAATATTTACTTTACAATATATATAATAATAATAATAATATTATATATATATATATATATATATATATTTTTTTTTTTTTAATTAAATTATATTAAATATTAATTTATAAATAATATATATATATATATTTATTTATTAAGTCTATGGGCGGGACCACAGGCTGGTCCACTCGGAGGTTGCTTAGGGACCGCATGTGGCCCGCGGGCTGCCAATTGAATAGCCCTGGTCTAGTGTGTTAACCGGGAACATGCTCTGGGTTGGCTGAACTTACTACCGGATGCATTTTTGGAACCAGCATAGCTTGAGTAAGCAAGGTTTGGGTTAATCAACCGAGAGTTCAGGGTATATGTGACAGTAAGTTAACCCTGCTTTCTGGAATACGTCACCCCTGATCTGCCCAAAAAATAAATAAATCGGTTACTGTGTTTGTTTTTATAGGGTTAAAGTCCAGATATCAAACTGTAGTGTCTGCATCAAATGAAATGTACAATAGCGATATTACATAGAAAACCCACTAAAAGAAATGTGTCTGTTTTAATGTTTCAAATTACTTTCCTTTTTTAATTAATTATTTTTTGTGCTATATTTTGTATTTCACCCATAAACTAAACGCATTAAGCATGTATACCTGTCTATCGTAAAGCATCTTATGCTAATTCAGAACTTCATTCTGTTTCTCCATTAAAATATTGACAGATATCTAGAAAAGTAGTAAAGAACTGTAAGAAAGTCAGTTAAAAGCACAAATACAAAAATAATTGTTCATATTTGAGGTCCACAAATCCCCTCAGTCTGTTGACAGCAATGAAATGAGCTTTAAGTGTCAATTTACAGCAGATCTGAAGACATCAGCATAATAAATGAGTTGAAAACAGGAACTATTGACATGAAATAAAGAGTGTTTTCAGCAGTTTCTCTGTTAATATTGATGATCCTCAGACTATCAACACTCATTCAACAAGACATTCAGATCATCTCACTTTATTCTGAGTGTTTGCTGATAGAAACTGATTATTGGAGTCAGGATATATGAGAAAATCCTACAAACTGCTTTAATTAAAGACTACTGTTATTTCTCACAATGTGACACCAATATCTAGATATGCAGTTAATCTAATATTCAACAAATGGTCAGTAAAGTGAGATTTGAAAAATGTTCATATTGATTGTCAACATCAGGTCAAAATACAGATTATTTTACATTTATTTTATATCTTGTTCAAAATTTGCAACAACGTAACCAAAATTTTAGACATGTTTCAAAATAAAAAACAGTAATATCAGAAAACACCAAACTGTATCAAGTAAATTCACTTTCTAGAATGGCTGACAGGGTTTTAAGCTTGACTTAAGCAAAATCCGATTTATAGTTATTCATAAAGTTGTATTTTTCATAAAATGTAGAAGTTATTCATAAATAAAAGTTGGTGTCAAAATATGTCAATTGTGATTCATCAACATATTTAATAATTCTCACTACAGAAACTTTTGATTTGTCTATAATGTTTTAAATATAATAATTGTTTCAGGGACATAATATATAAAAGGCATCAAAGTGATCAGAATGTTGTATAGCAGTCGTCTACTTCAGTACATGAAGGTTCACTTTTAAGTTCTTTCACTTCATAATCCTCATTTTGAATTACTTTAATATACTGAAAATTAAATATTTTTGTGATTTCAGAGCTGATGGAAGTGAAGGAGGAGAGTGAAGAACTGAGTGAAGTGGAGGAGAAACATTATGACAAACCTGGAGAAAAACCTTTGAGTCACTCAAAGACTAAAAAGACATTTTTAAAGAAAAGAGACAAGAAATCTACAACCTGCACTCAGTGTGGAAAGAGTTTATCAACCAAACAACATCTTGATGTTCACATGAGAGTTCATACAGGAGAAAAGCCGTTCACATGTGATCAGTGTGGGAAGAGATTCACACAAAAAGGACAAATTAAGGAACACATGAGAGTTCACACTGGAGAGAAATCACACATATGTGATCAGTGTGGGAAGAGTTTCACAACAAAACAAAGTCTTGAGATTCACAGTGCAATTCATACCGGAGAGAAGCAATTTGCATGTAATGAATGCGGCAAAACATTTCTCTGGGCATCAAACCTGAAGAAACATCTGACAGTTCATACAAAGGAGAAGCCACATTCATGTTCTGTGTGTGGAAAGAGTTTTTCACGGCTGTATTATTTACAAGAACATCAGAAAATACACACTGGTGTGAGAGAGTACATGTGCTTTGAGTGTGAGAAGACTTTTACTGCAGCAAACAGTTTAAAACATCACCAGAGAATTCACAATGGAGAAAAACCTTTCAAGTGTTCACAGTGTGACAAGAGATTCATTCAGTCATCATCTCTGAAAACACATGAGAAGATCCACACTGGAGAAAAACCTTACAAGTGTTCACACTGTGACAAGAGATTCAATCAGTCAGGAACACTGAAAACACATGAGATCATCCACACTGGAGAAAAACCTTTCAAATGTTCACAGTGTGACAAGAGATTCAATCTGTCATCATCTCTGAAAACACATGAGAGGATCCACACTGGAGAAAAACCTTACAAGTGTTCACAGTGTGACAAGAGATTCAATAAGTCATCATCTCTGAAAAGACATGAGAGGATCCACAGCAGAGAGAAACCGCACACGTGTGATCAGTGTGGAAAGAGTTTCACTTTTAAAAGTAACCTGAAGATACACATGAAGATCCATGCAGTGGAGAAACCACATCAATAAGTAGTTCATCTTTATGTGCTGAGAAACAAAGTAGTTTCCTTAAAGCCACAATAAGTGGCAAGACGGTTTGGTGGTTGCTTAGTGTCTGCTTGGAAAATCTGAATCTTCTCCTGAACTTCTGAACTTCAGGACCAGCTGCTTTTTCATTCAGATCTGGATCCAGTAATTCTGGAGAAATAAACACATGCACCTGCTTTTCTCCCATCTGTGTTTTACCATCACACACTTCAGACTTGTGCTCTTTAAACCTGGTATCTCCCAGTATAGTGTTTCCAGATAAGCTTTTCACAGAACCATTTCTGTCCATTAGAAGATTACAGATCACAGGATTATCTGGACAGGAGTTGGTATCTGAAAAGTCTGAAATAAAAACATGGAATATGTGATTTAAGTTAATGTCATTCTTCTCACTGGAGGTCAAGAGTAAGAAAAGAGACTTCCGGTTATGGCGGTGGCGTGACAAGTCGCAGATTTCAACCCTCGTGCATTAGGCTAGAATTAATCCTTCTAAACCCACTTAAGATACTTAATTTAAGTTGGTGGAATAGCTAAAGAGATTACTAAAACAATGCCGTCGAAGAAAAAGATCAAAAATAAAGAGAGATTGGAAGTGGAATCACAAATTATGCCATCCGAACCTGAAAGCCCGAGCAAGCACGAAGAGACGGAGGATGAAGGGGGTGAGGCCTCAAACGAGAATCCTAGTAACGCAGAGATGATGAAGGCCTTTAAAGCAATGGAAAGACAAGTAAGCGGCAAGGTGGACGAAATTCTTTCGGCGGTCGTGGATGTCAAAGGGAGATTGACAGAGGCGGAGGAGCGAATTTCAGGGGCAGAGGACGAAATCGTCCAACTGAAGGTCAGAAATGATACGCTGGAAAAACAGATGAAATCAATGGCTGATAAGGTAATTGACTTGGAGAACAGAAGTAGGAGGAATAATCTTAGGTTGGTTGGCTTGCCGGAGAAAGAAGAGGGATCGGATGCGTGTGCTTTACTGGAAAAGTTTCTACCAGAGACTTTGGAGTTGGGAGAAAGCGTTACGTCATTGATAATAGAAAGAGCCCATCGAATACCCAGCTCAGGTCAAAAATACGGACAAGATGGTAAAGTGCAGCCGAGGACTGTCATAATGAAGTTCCTCAATTTCAAACAGAAGGAGCATGTTCTAAAGGCTGCAAAGAGTAAGGGAGCAATTGCATACAAAGGTTCCAATCTTCGTTTTTTTCCGGATTTGTCGGCAGAACTTCACAGGCAACAAAGAAAGTACAATGCTATCCGTCAAAAATTGCGTGACAAAGGAATCAACCGACACCGAGTAATCTTTCCTGCTCGATTGCTTCTTACACATGGAGACCGTACTGTGATTATGAACAGTCCAGAAGAAGTGGAGAAATATATGCAGCAGGTCGAGGATAAGTGAACTGAGGTATCGAGTCCAGAAGAAATGGATAAAGAGATGCAACAAATTGAGAACAAGTAAACGGAGGTATTAAGGCGAGGTACTGAGGACTATATGTAAAATTGTAGTTTATTTTCTTTGTCTGTAGGTTGTATATTCGTCCAAAGTAGATATTTAATTTTGTTTTAATAAGGGTAACAAGATAAGTATTTGACGTTTAAGTTAATTCATTTAGGGTTCAGAAGAGGGCACTTTTGCTATAATATTTGAAAAAAGAAATGACACAAAGTGAAAGTCTGACTTTATTTTAAGATAATAGTTTGTAGATATTAGGTTAATATAATGTGTATAGTTGGAAAGATGTTACTTGGAAATATAAGACTGACAGACTGTCAGCGTATTTGTGTTTTTTTGTTTTTTTTTTCTCTCTTCTTTTCTTTGAGGTAATAGTATTTTATTGGACAAGTCATGGCTTGGTTATAATATGTGGGTATAAAAATGGATAAGAAGGTTGAAACGGTAACGATGGATAGAGGGGTTGGTGTTCATAGAACAAATAGGAGAAGACCATTTAAGAAGTCAAGTGTAGGGAAGGGGGTTACTGATACAGATGGTACCAGTGAAGCATGGAAAATGCTGGGGTAAGTTCATATTTTATGTTATTAGTTTTGTTTTAGTTATTTTAGGTTTGGCCTCGTATATTTTGGCAAATATATGGTTCAAGGTAATGAGGATGGTTAAAACAAAAAATGGCACAGATAGGAGGGATTAAGCTTCAATCATGGAATTGCAGGGGGCTGGGGAAACTAAAAAAGATTAAACAGGTGATGATTAGAATTAAGCATATACAGGCAAATGTAGTATTCTTGCAAGAGTCACACATGACTAAGGAGGAAGTGATCAAAATTGAAAGAAGGTGGCAAGGACAAGTATTCTTGGCATGTTTTACTACACAAGCCAGAGGGGTAATTACATTAATACATAAAGCTGTGCCATTTCAAGTAAATAATGTTATTAAGGACCCAGCTGGAAGATTTGTGATTATTCAGGGAAGATTGGTAACAGAGATAATAAATTTAGTAAATATCTATGGCCCTAATAAGGATGACTCTAAATTTTATAGCAACATATTTCTATTGGTGGCTTCATTACCAGGTCAGGTTATAATGGCGGGGGATATGAATTGTACACTTGATCCAGGAAAAGATAGATCTACGGGAGTTGATACCACACATGTGAATTCTAGAAAACAGATTCTACATTTTATAGGAGAGCTTAAACTAGTGGATATATGGAGGCATCTTAACCCAAAACAGACTGCATATTCATGCTATTCGGCAACACACCAAACTTACTCTAGAATAGACTACTTTCTTGTGTCAGCCCAATTGTTTTCAAAATGTATAGATTGTCAATACCTTAGTATTGTCATTTCTGATCATGCACCAGTGTCTGTCATATGTTGATTCAAAATTAGTTAAAGATACCCCTAAATGGCGATTCCAACAAAGTTGGCTTAAAGATGCATCATTTGTAGAGTTCTTGGGCAATCAAATTGACAATTACTTTGAAACAAATCAATTGGAAACTTCAGCAGGAATTCGGTGGGAGGCATTTAAATGTTTTATTCGGGGACAAATTATTAGTTTTTGTAGTTCTAAAAGTAAAAATCTCGACAGGAGTTACAAGATTTGGAAAAAGAGATTAAAGAGCAGGAAAATGAAGTATATTATAGTGATTCGATATGTGCAGATAAACATAAACAGCTATTAATGCTTCGATCTAAATATAATACACTTTCTGCAAATAAAACTGCAGCTAAGTTATTAAAGCTGAAACAAACATTTTATGATCAAGGCGAAAAGACAGGTAAAGTGTTGGCGTGGCAAATTAAAAAAAAGCAAATGGAGAGGGCGGTAGATTCGATTGTACAGTCAGATGGTAATATCATTGTTGACCCACAAGAAATTAATAATTCATTTAGATCATATTATATGAAACTGTATAATTCTGAATGTATTTCGGGTTCAGAAATACAAAAAACTTTTTTGGATAATTTGGAGTTACCTAGTATACCAGAAGAACATAAAGATGAAATAGGAAAAGACATTAGTTTTCAAGAGGTGGTAGAGGCAATCGATCTGATGAAAGCGGGTAAGGCGGCGGCGGGACCTGATGGTCTCCCCATAGATATATATAAAAAATTTAAAGATAAATTAGTAAGACCTATGTTAGACATGCTAGTAGAAGCCTTTGCGGAGAATAAACTTCCTATGTCTTTGAATGAAATATAATTATTTTATTGCCTAAATCAGGAAAACCTAACAATAAATGTGAAAATTTTCGACCTATAAGTTTACTCAACTCAGACACTAAAATCCTGAGCAAAATATTGGCAAGAAGATTAGAAACTGTAGCATCTTACGTCATAGGGATGGATCAGAATGGTTTTATGATAAATAGGCAAGGATGTCATAATGTAAGAAGAGTGCTAAATATTCTGCATCAACAAAAGGGGGAAAAAGATACTGCATTACTAGCACTAGACGCAGAAAAGGCATTCGATAGGGTGGAATGGGATTTTCTGTTTGATGTTTTAATTCGGTTTGGAGTTGGAGAAAAATACTGCAAATGGGTTAAATTGTTATACCAGAATCCTTCAACAGAGGTCTTAACTAATAATTTTATATCAAAATCATTTAATATTTCTAGGGGATGTAGACAGGGATCGCCTCTTTTCCCTCTCCTTTTTCTGATGGCTATTGAACCCTTGGCAATTGCCATCAGAAAAAAAAGTGATATAAAAGGTATAGAAATGTTTGGCAGTGAACATAAAATAGCGCTATTTGCAGACGACGTTATATTATTTTTAAAGAAATTAGACTCAACCATTCCGGCTTTAATTCAAATTATAGAGACATTTGGGAAAATCTCAGGGTATCGGATGAATAATTCAAAATCTTCAGTTATGTTGCTGAATGAAGAAGAAAGTAAAAGTCCTATCAGTAAGGTAGATATGTTTAATAATGTGGAAATTTTCAGATATATGGGAATTAAAATTATTCCAAAACTGGAAGACATAGTAACAAAAAATTATAATTCAATTTTTGAGAATACAGTGAAGCTGGTTGAAAGATGGGCTTCTTTACCGTTGTCTTTAATAGGAAGAATTAATATTTTAAAAATGAATATTTTACCTAAATTTTTGTACCTATTTCAGAATATTCCAATTACACCTCCTAGTAATCTGTTTTCTAGACTTAAAAAGTTAATTATTAAATTCATATGGAACAATAGAAGATCCAGAATTAGATTATCTCTTTTATATTTGCCATTTGATAGGGGTGGGCTTCAATGCCCTAATTTTAAATGGTATTATACTGCTGCCCAGTTAAGATCTATTATGTTTTTCTTCTCAACATCTAATGAACAACCTGTATGGGTAGAAATGGAAAAAAACTCTATTCCGAATAAAATACCCTTGGAATCATATTTATATTATTTGGATCGTAAAATTCTACAGAAAATGAAGGGTAAGGTTACGAATCCAGTGGTTTTAAATATGGTAAGGGTATGGTATGAGACGCAGAGATATTTGAATATCTCCTATACAAGTGAGATATCTCGCTACTGTCCAATATGGGGAAATCCTAAATTTAGTCCCGGAAAAGTAAAATGTAGGTTTTAAGACATGGGCAGAAAAAGGTATTAAAAGTATAAAAGATTTATATAAGGAAGACAATCTTATGTCATTTCAAGAATTGAGTAATACATTTGATATACCTAAAAGTCATTTTTTTAGGTACTTACAGATAAGAAGTTTCATTTTATCATTTCAAAAAAGTACTGGAAATATACCACCATTATCAGTTTTGGAAAGAGTAGTCACCAAAGATTGTTATGATAAAGGTCGGATTTCACTTCTGTATAATATGTTGGTAGAGGGCTCCCCGGAGTCTTCTAGCTCTCGTTTAGGAGCATGGAGTAAGGATCTTAACGAGGAGATCACACCAGATGAATGGAGTGAGATTTGTCAAGATGCTCAAGTACAAACAGTCAATACAAGATTAAAGTTGTTACATAACTCCGGTATTATCAAACAAATTTAATGAAAATATACCAGATACATGTCCCAAGTGTAAGGTTTGTAAAGGCACTTATTTCCATTGTATATGGGAATGTGAAGAAATATCGAAATTCTGGAAAGAAGTGCATAATATGATTGGTAAAATAATAAATGTGAGTCTTCCTTTTGGACCAAGGATTTTTCTAATGCATTTGTATCCTAAGCTTAAGTCAAATGAATGTATCTTTATTTCTATGTGTATCTTGCAAGCTAAACGCCTCATTGCATTACAATGGAAAAGTCTAGAACCACCCAGCATAAAAAGGTGGCTCAGGGAGATGGTACTGAATATGTCAATGGAGAAAATAACATATGTTATTAAAGGAAAGGGTAAGACTTTTGAAGATGTTTGGAATCCCTTTAGATCCTTCATAGAGAAGGAGGATAGTGACATGTTTAAGGAGACAATTGAAGATATGTGAGATTATAGGATGTATTTGTATTAGGAGGCCTTAATAGTTTGTATGCGTTTTTTTTTTTTTTTTTTTTTTTTGTGTGTGTGTGTGTGTTTTAATTCATTAGTCTTGTGGATGTGAGTCCTGTACAAATTGAGATATGCTAAGTTGTAACGATGCGAAGACATCAATATGTGTCTATACTGCATTTTGTATTTTTGTTCCTGGTGTGTGTGTAATACATGTTGTTAAAAAGTTAATAAAAAAAAAAAAAAAAGAGTAAGTGTGTAAATGAGTCTTAAAGCAGAAGCATGTGAACCTTATATCCACTGGAACAAACAACTGCAATCATTAAAAAAAACTATTAAGTTACAAGTGATCAATCCGATCAGCTAATCTAAACAATGATCAATCAATATTGGAATGAAATGTTTTGATGTTTGACCTGAGAGCCTGTTCACATTAAAACTGGATTGAGTCTGAATCAGTGTTTTATTAGTTAATTAGTGTAACGCCACGCCAGCAGAGGGAGGCCTCACCTGAGTACTGACTGTGTCTCACTCCCTTTGCTTCTACTCTTACTTCCTGTTTGTTCAGTATTTCAGTGTGTGGCTGTGCACTTTCCCTTTGCGAAGTATTGCCAGTTTATCTGCCTTACCGAGTGTTTTTCTCTACTCCTGCCTGTTTGCTTAGTGTATGATTCTGCCTGTTTACCCTGATTACGTCGGTCGGATTTTCCCATTGCTTTGGTAGCCTGATTTGGGCTGATTATTGTGTTTGGACCTTTTGCCTGTTTACCCATCTCTGCCTTTTGGATTCCCCTGATGTTTTGTTCATTGCCACCCAACCATGCAACCCTCCCATCAAAATCAAGGCCATAGATGATAACACCATTGGGGAAGGAATCACCCACCAGACCAAGCCATTAACTCTTCAAGTCTATTTATTCCATCAAGAATTAATCTCCCTATACGTCACATGACTCACCTAAGCATGAAGTAATTCTCGAATTTCCATGGCTATACATTCATGACCCCATTATTTCCTGGCATCAGTGTGAGTTGATTAATTGGTCCAACTTCTGCAGAAGTCATTGTTTTTCCCGGCCCCCCAACCATATTTAACCACGAGTATTAAAAGCCCAGAAACGAACAAGACTGCTAACATCCCCAACTGTTATAACGATCTGGCAGAAGTCTTTAGCAAAACCAAAGCCACGCAATTACCACCTCATCACCCTTGGGACTGTGCTATAGAGTTACTGCCCAACGCCATGTTCCCGGAAAGTAAAGTCTACCCACTGTCCGTAAAGGAGACCCAAGCCATGGAAGATTATATTGAAGAAGCTCTAAGCTCAGGGTTCATCCGACCCTAAACATCTCCAGCTGCCGCAGGGTTTTTCTTTGTCGAAAAGAAGGATGGAGGGTTGAGGCCATGCATTGATTATAGGGGACTCAATAATGTTACTGTTAAATACCGCGACCCTCTTCCATTGGTTCCCTCAGCCCTGGAGCAGCTCCGTGAGGCCACGATTTACACTAAACTTGACCTACGGAGTTGTTATAATTTGATCAGAATCAAGGAGGGCAAAAAATGGAAAAATGCCTTCCTCACCACTAGGGGGCACTACGAGTACCAAGTTATGCCGTATGGGCTTGCCAAGTCTCCCGCCTTATTTGTGTCTTTCATTAATGAGATCTTCTGGGACATTCTGAACCAGTATGTAATAGCTTAGATTGATGATATTTTGATCAACTCAAAATCCAAAGATGAACATGTCAACCATGTCAGAACAGTCCTTGCTCGTCTACTCCCAAACCAACTATACGTTAAGGTAGAGAAGTGTGAATTTCATGTCCAACAGACATCATTCCTGGGCTACCACATCAGCCACCAGGTAGTAAAGATGGATGAATTCAAGGTCAAAGCAGTCACAGAATGGCCTCAACCAGCCACTGTGAAGGAACTTCAAAGGTTTTTGGGGTTTGCCAACTTTTATAGACGCTTTATCAGAAACTACAGTATGATTGTTTCTCCCCTGACATCTCTCTTGAAAGAAAAACCTTCCAAGCTAAGGTGGACAGAAGAGGCCAGCCAGGAATTCAAATTGTTGAAAGAAAGGTTTACAACAGCCCCCAGTCTAAAACGCCCTAATCCGGATCTCCCGTTTGTGGTGGAAGTAGACTTCTGACTGCGGTGTAGGAGCTGTGCTCTCTCAAAGTCACGGCCAACCCGGTAAACTATACCCATGTGTATTCTTCTCGAGAAAGTTAACCGCAGCAGAGAGGAATTATGATGCGTGGAATAAAGAACTTCTGTCCATGAAAGCAGCCATCGAAGAGTGGAGACACTGGCTTCAGGGAGCAGTCCATCCCTTTCAAGTAATAACCGACCACAAAAATCTAGAATAGAATGCTAAAAGATTCAACCCACACCAGGCTTGCTGGTCCCCATTTTTTTCCCTGATTCCAGTTTACTGTGACATATCGACCAGGCAGCAAAAACGTTAAGGCAGATGCAATATCCAGGAGGTATGATCTCCACACTGAAACTCTCACACCAGAATGCATTCTTCCTCCATCTGTTGTCATCGCTCCGGTCACCTGGGACATAATACAGGAGATTCAGAGAGAACAACTGCAAGATCCTGCACTTGAGAACTGTCCTCCTAACAAGCAGTATGTTCCACAAAATTTAAGTCATGGAGTAATGCAATGGGTCCACACCTCTGTTAGCGCCGGTCATCCAGGTATATCTCGCACCCTTCACTTGCTACAGAATTCATTCTGGTGGCCCTCAATGACTAGAGATATAACTACTTATGTCAAAGCCTGCCAATTCTGTGCTCAGTCCAAGACCCCCAAAGAATTACCTTCAGGCCTCCTCCAACCACTTCCCATCCCGCAACGTCCCTGGTCCCATCTCTCCATTGACTTTGTAACCAATATACCACTTTCCAATGGCTTCACTACTATCCTGGTCATAATTGACCGGTTCTCCAAGTCCTGTTGCCTGGTGCCTCTAAAGGGTCTCCCCACAGCTATGGAGACTGCTCAAGCGCTCTTTCACCATGTCTTCAGGAATTATGGTTTACCCGACGATATTTTCAGCGACCGAGGAACACAATTCACGTCCCAAGTTTGGAGAGCCTTCTATAAACACCTGGACATAAATATCAGCCTCACATCAGTTTATATGCTCAAAATTCCCTGACTCATTCCTCTACTGGCCTGACCCCCTTCCTGTGCGTCCTTGGATATCAACCTCCTTTGTTTCCGTGGTCTGGCAAACCTTCTTCGGTCCCTGCAGTGGACGACTGAATCCGACATAGCGAGAGGGTGTGGGACAGCGCACACTTCCGTCTGCAGAAAGTGGTTGAAGGTACAGAAACTCCAAGCCAACCGACGATGTTGCCCACATCCTCCCTACCAACCAGTTCAACGGGTCTGGCTTTCAACAAGGGACCTCAAGCTGCGGCTACCCAGCATGAAGCTCAGCCCCAGGTATGTTGGTCCTTTCAAAATTCAGAAGCAAATAAATGATGTGACATACCAATTAGAGATTCCTGCTAACTACGGTTTCCCTCCTCATACCGGTCCACCTGGGAGCTGACCCTGAGGCTCAAGAGCCACCACCACCACCACTGGACATTCATGGAACTCCAGCTTACAACGTGAATGAGTTACTAGACTCAAGACGGAGAGGTGGTCAGCTCCAATACTTGGTGGACTGGGAGGGCTACACTGCCGTCCAAAGGCAAAACACAGTAACTACACATTTGATCAAAATTGAGTTATGGCTTGAAATGGGCTTTGTGACATCTGTTCTTTCTTGTGACAAAGTTTCCTGGTTCAGAATTGTCCCATTTCTGAGAAACGAGGGTGTCAAAACTGCAGTAACTACAAAATCGATGCTAATATCAAGGCAAACCGCAGTAAGTGATGTTACTGCGTTCTAGCTTTGTTTTCCGGGCTTTGACACCCTGCAGCATGATGGTTGAACTCGCATTAAAACGCAAATATCCAAAGACGAGTAAGGAAAATAGAAAAATATTAACTCCTAGCCAAGCAAATGTTTAGCTGCTAGCAAAATAGATATTTTAGCCTACCTGCGCTGCTCCATTGATGGCTATAGCCTACACTCTGACAACGTAATCAGGGGCGGACTGGCCATCGGGAGTACCAGGAGTTTTCCCGGTGGGCCGCTGGACAATGTGGGCCGGCCAGCTGCAATGTAAATATATGTGAAGAATGAATTCAAGTAAATTTACAGAGTCTGTATCCTCTGTCAGCCCAGATGAATTGTTCGCACGGCCGCGGCCCATTTTAGGCAAAAAACTTGTGCTCAGTCTGTCTAGCCCATGTCAAAATGTTTAATTTACTGTCCACAGAAACCGAGCAACTTTCACTTTTTAATGCATGAATAATGTGAGCCGAGGTAAGATGGGCAGCAGAACATGACGAGATACAGCAATTATAATATTTGGAAAAAACATTCCAGGGATGCACTTCTGACCTTTTTGGATTTTTCATATTTTGATGACGTTATTCGTCACACAATGCACAAAGAAACATTAAAGTGAAATCTTTAACCTGCTGTGCTAAAAATACTTTAGAGGAAGTGAAACTAATAAGTGGTTTCTGTCTCTAAGAGATATTTTCTTACATAACTATATATCCCAGCATATTTACATGCTCATATCAGGTGGGCATCAGTTAGCCTACATTTTAAAACCTTTATGGCAACAATATAGCAAAATTTTATTTTGACTATGACAACATTTTTATGAAAAGGTATTTATTTGAATAGGGCAACATTTGTATTTTTAAAACCTTTATTTTAATATGGAAACATGACACTTCACTCTACAATATTTCTATGATTAAATCGCTGACTCCTCCCCCATCAGCCAATCACTGTGTGTTTACTCCATAGCAACGAGGTGCTTAAAGGTGCCCTAGAATTAAAAATTGAATTTACCTTGGCATAGTTGAATAACAAGAGTTCAGTACATGGAAATGACATACAGCGAGTCTCAAACACCATTGTTTCCTCCTTCTTATATAAATCTCATTTGTTTTAAAGACCTCTGGAAAACATGCGAATCTCAACATAACACCAACTGTTACGTAACAGTCTGGATCATTAATATGTACGCTACCAATATTTGCATATGCCAGCCCATGTTCAAGACTTTAGACAAGCCAGTATTAACATCTGGAGCAGCACAGCTGAATCATCAGACTTTATGCAGGTAAGCAAGCAAGGACAACAGCTAAAAATGGCAGATGGAGCAATAATAACTGACACGATCCATGATATTTTTAGTTATATTTGTAAACTGTCTTTTTAAATGTTTCGTTAGCATGTTGCTAATGTACTGTTAAATGTGGTTAAAGTTACCATCGTTTATTACTGTATTCACGGAGACAAGAGCCATCGTTATTTTCATTATTAAACACTTGCAGTCTGTATAATTCATAAACACAACTTCATTCTTTATAAATCTCTCCAACAGTGTGTAACGTTAGCTTTAGCCACAGAGCATAGCCTCAAACTCATTCAGAATCAAATGTAAACATCCAAATAAATACCATACTTACGCGATTGGACATGCTGCATGAAGGGGCTGTGCATCCTGAGTGCATATTTAATGATGCCCCAAAATAGGCAGTTCAAAAAATGAATTAAAAAAAATCTATGGGGTATTTTGAGCTGAAACTTCACAGACACATTCAGGGGACACCTTAGACTTATATTACATCTTTTAAAAAGACGTTCTACAGCACCTTTAAGACTTCAGTCTATTCCTTAGTAAAAGTTTGTCTCAGCAGCTTTGTGAATAGGTTTTAAGAGACAACTTTTAGCTAAGAACTTTTACTGCTATTTAGGAGAACTCTTAGTGGCAAGATAAAATGTTTTGTGAATACGGCCCACATATGTACATTTTAATCTTCCCAAAAAAATGCTTAAAAATAAACATGTGAGTGCGTATTATAGACTAAATAACATGTTACTGCCAGATAGTGCTGTTGCCACACTCTCTCCTAATTTTGAAATTAGCTGATGATCAATAAATGCAGCTCATATTTGTTGCTTTAAGTGACACATTTATGTGGCCAAGTGTAAATGGAATTGTTTTGATAAATCAGAAAGCCATTTGATCAGTAAAATGCATGAAGTGACCAGGTGTAAACAGACCCAAAGAGAGCCTGGGTGGATGTCAAGATTTTCTATTAATATTATATGTTAAGTTTTGTGGTGTGTTATTTTTATTTAAATGCCCGATTGCACATAATTAACTTCATTCTGTGTCAGCCTCATTGAATTAATAAAATTCAAAACTTTTCTTGAAGCCTTCTTTAGTATTGCATATTTTAACCTTTAGATGCACTAATATCAGATAAATTTTGTTCTGCATTTCTGACCAACTAGTGCAAGAATACACGAGCCTTTAACCACAATTAAGGGTAACACTATTTTGATGGTCCACTTAAGACATTCTACTGAAGTATCTTTGCAACTACTTGTTAACTAGATGCAAAAAAATGCATCCATTTAAAACTTTATTAACTAGTTAATTAGCTATTAACTTGTGGTTGATTTATGTTTATGATTGATCAGCTTCTAAAAGCATCAGTACACAGCAGCGTCCACACGACCAACTTACACAATGGACTCCAAAAGACCGAAAATCTACAAGAGGACTCACGGCAATATTAGCACTGAGATACAAGAACTGGACAGAGAAGATGGTGAGGAGATGATCACTGATGCCAACAGAGACACACAGAATCGTCATGAGGTCAGGACAGAGACAGAGAACTCAGACACTGCCATATATCAAACACTTCAACACTCAGGTACTAAGACTCATTTCATTACAGCAACATAACATTCAATTCAAATGAGTGTTTGAGAAATATTTATCTTCATATCTGTAATTTACAGGAAGTGTTTGTGTGAGGATCAGAGGCTCCAGAGTGTTTGGTGCTGCTGTGTGTTCTTCTGCTGACTGCAGTCATAGTGCTGTCCATCAAACTCACTCAAACGGTGGATGAGTTTTACATCAAGTACCAAAACATCACAGAAGAGATAAATGAGTTAAGAAAAAGAAAAACAATCTTGGAAGAGAATTTTTCATTTTTATAATGAAAAATTGACATTACAGAAGAACAACTATTCATTATTAAAGAATATAGTATGTATGTTTCGGGTTACCTGTTATAAATAAGTTGTGTCAGTCAGTGTGGAAGGAAATAAAGAGCTAATTGTTGTACTGGTTGTTCTTACAGATGGATGGAGTTGCTATCAATCCAGTCTTTACTTCATCTCCACTGAGAAGAAGAGCTGGACTGAGAGCAAAAGATACTGTACAGACAGAGGAGCAGATCTGGGGCCGTATTCACAAAACATTTTATCTTACCGCTAAGAGTTCTCCTAAATAGCAGTAAAAGTTCTTAGCTAAGAGTTTTCTCTTAAAACCTGTTCACAAAGCTGCTGAGACAAACTTTTACTAAGGAATAGACTGAAATCTTAAGCTAAGAGTAAGGGCGGGGTTGACCTTGTTGCTATGGAGTAAACACACAGTGATTGGCTGATGGGGGAGGAGCCAGCGATTTAATCATAGAAATATTGTAGAATGAGGTGTCATGTTTCCATATTAAAATAAAGGTTTTAAAATACAAATGTTGCCCTATTCAAATAAATATTTTTTAATAAAAATGTTGCCATAGTCAAAATAAAATGTTGCCATATTGTTGCCATAAAGGTTTTAAAATGTAGGCTAAGTGCCACTAATTAAACTAATACACAGACGAGAGCCGACTCGCCTTTAGTTACTTCGACAGTTTTCTGCATCCCTCCGCCACCCGGCACCAACATGACCTCTGGGTGAGAAATCACTCCTGTAAAACTACATCCACCAAACTCGGCACAGTCTGTTCTGACTTAGTCTGTCAATCTATCTATATTTCAGCCCTTTTATAATCTATCTATACAAAACCACCATAGCAACCAAGTACAAACATCCTGGAAATGCCTAAGCAACCAGATAGCATGCCTTGGTAACTGATCAGAACACTTTAGATACACCGTTACAATCATAAAGTACAATGTAGCAACCAAATACAACCACCCAAAACACCAAAGCAACCAACAACCACTTGAGCAACTGCCTACAGTCATTCTGTACATCTGTGTGACTGTACAGCCATTAAAACAAGCTTTTAAAATGCTTTTAAACGTTAAGACAAAAGTCTTGACAAACGTTATCTCACAGTCAGTATCATATTGCACAGAAAGCAGCACTGAACATTTAATGCTGATCTGTTGCAGGTTCAGGAGTAGGGTTGCCACCCGTCCCGTGAAATACGGAATCGTCCCGTATTTACATCCAAAATGACGCGTCCCGTATCAAATCAATACGGGACGCGTTTTGTCCCGTATTTTCAGTGGCGGAGCCAGGATTTTTTCACAGGGGTGGCCAGGCAGGGGCCAGCAACGAGTCCGGGGTGGCACAGAAATCTTCATTATTTCAACATAAAAATGAGTCTAAATATAATGTACTGGACTGTGCCTACACAACTGAATACAGTTAATTTGTTCTTAATTGTAATTGAGATAGTGAATTAGATCATGGAATGCCGAGTGAATATGACCTTTTTTTTTTAATCATTCCTCACCTGCAGGCATGTTAATAAAGGGGCTCACACTATAGCTAAATTTTACCTTGTTCTGTCAGTTCAGGTTCTCAAAACCCCCAGCTTGTTCTCCATTGTTGCATCTTCATGGATGAGACAGATAGGCCTAACTACATACTGTAGTTCAAAGATTATTCAACCTTCATTGAATTTTATGAAAAATCAATGAACTTCAACAATTCTGAGTTTGTCTGTTTCAAAAACTAACCAAAAAAGTAAACACTAAATGTTTAACTTTCTATATTGTCAAAATAAATAATTGCAACAGCTCTGTCATACCTAAACTCAGTACAAAGGGGGAAAAAATATTCTCTTTTGAATTCCCATATTGCTGATGCAGAAGTCAACAGCACATAAATGCCAGAATGTAAATGTGATACATTTTTGTTTGCTTGCAAAATTAGGACAATTCTAGTACAATTGCACAGTTCTCACATTTATTTATGCATTAAAAAATTACATATTTTGTGCCATACTGTGATCTCACATAGCAGAATTTTAGATTATTTCATGTGACGCATAGGCCTATATACTGTATAACTCAAATAGGCCTACATGCATGCAGTTTTAACGCAGCTTTAATCGCCTTTTTGGTTATATCATGACTAAATAGACGACAGAACTATTACGTTGCATGCTCGTAGTTTCTTTTGTGCTTTATTTATAGTGAGTAATAGGCCTATACAGCGCGCCGTATTTGCGTGTGATTGAATCCATCCCAGGGACTCCATATGCGTACTGCCCCCCGGGCCAGTCCATGTGTGTATTTCCCACGTAAACTCCTCCCCCATTGGGTAGGTAGTGGTCTCCGCAGCGTCCCTCATGGGTTCGCTTCCCCAGTGTGTCTAGTTTACTTAGTGGGTATTGGTTAGACAGCAGTAGACTCTCTCGGTGTAAGCTCGCCCCCTTCACCGCCAGCCGGTGCTATGGGCGGCTGAGCTTGCGCTGGGCACTGGAAGGGATTTCGTAATTGAAAAGTGCGCGGTCTTGCAACCCACCAGTTGAGAAACATTTACGTAACCTATATATAATGTTCGCCGTTGGGGGCTGTCTCCAAGCAGAGGATGGCCCACTGGATAGTGGATGCCATCGCCTTGGCGTACGAATCCCAGGGCGTGCCTTGCCCGCTCGGGTTGAGAGCCCACTCCACCAGAGGGGTGGCCTCTTCCTGGGCGCTGGCTCATGGCGCCTCGCTGACAGATATCTGTAGAGCTGCGGGCTGGGCGACACCAAACACGTTCGCTAGGTTTTATAGCCTACGTGTAGAGCCGGTATCCTCACGTGTACTCGCATCCACTAGTCGGTAGACGTGTTGTACCCACTCTAAGTGTCGGCTTGCAATGCCATTCCCGCCACTGGCCGGATACGTACATACTTTCACTCCAGTCGTGTTCCCCGCTTGGCGAACCCTGTCGAGTTCCTCCGCCTCCCCCTTCGGCTCGGACATTGCGGAGTGTCTGATGCCAGGCCTACATCCGTCGCTGACGCTGTCTGTTGGCTGGGGCCCATATGTCGTGACCCCTCTACGTGAGCGGTCCCATATGTGTATTTTCCACGGTTTAAAACTCCCTACGGGCCGAGTCCGTGTCTTTCCCTTAGCAGAGCCAGCTCTGCTGTCACCTGTCAGATGAGTCTCCCCCTACCAGGTGGAGCCATCCCAGGGACTCCATATGCGTACTGCCCCCGGGCCAGTCCATGTGTGTATTTCCCACGTAAACTCCTCCCCCATTGGGTAGGTAGTGGTCTCCGCAGCGTCCCTCACGGGTTCGCTTCCCCAGTGTGTCTAGTTTACTTAGTGGGTATTGGTTAGACAGCAGTAGACTCTCTCGGTGTAAGCTCGCCCCCTTCACCGCCAGCCGCTGCTATGGGCGGCTGAGCTTGCGCTGGGCACTGGAAGGGGTTTCGTAACTGTGGCGCTTTAGTTGGGATCCCAATTCGTCGGTCACTACTGACGTACGTCGAACGTGACCGACTGAAAGGGAACGTCTCGGTTACATATGTAACCCTCGTTCCCTGAAGGAGGGAATGGAGACGTACGTCCCGTCGCCACAGTTTCTGTACCCTCACTGTAGTGCGGACACCAGTTGTCTCCTCAGCGAAAAACAGAGTGCGATTGCATCTGCTTCCTATTTATGTACACCTGTCGGGGGCGGTGCGCATTATGCAAATATCGCACGCCAATTCCATTGGCTTGTTTTAGTTTACACGAAGATGATGGGCTCTCTAAGCGATATCCCAATTCGTCGGTCACTACTGACGTACGTCTCCGTTCCCTCCTTCAGGGAACGAGGGTTACATACGTAACCGAGACTATTTCATATGCTGCCTATTAAGAAATAATGTTAATAATGTACATTAATCATGTTATGGTAGGATTTGTTTATTAAGGTTAAGTTGTACAGTCAGACACATAAGCATTACTTTAATAAGAGATAAGAGATATTTAATACATATTTAATCAAATGTGAATAAAATAAACTATTTGTTATGCTTAACCAATTTAAATAATTGCATCATTCAATACTATAGAATTAACAATAGACTATATAAAAATGGAATAAATAAATAAGTACATAAATATATTTACTTACCAATAATAAAAATGTTGTTAAGTGTTTTACTTAAATAAGAAATTTTTGTAGATATTATATAATTTCCAGTTATTTAGGTGTGGTTTCACTGTTTGGATGGTGTTACTGCAAACAAATTATCAATCTTAATATTTTTATGAAAATATGTTTTAAGTTATGATATACCACCACTGGCACACCATCAGGACTGTGGTCATCGTGGCTCATAGGGGTGTGGCCCCCGCTGCGGCAGGCGTCCCTTATTTTTCTGTATTGAAGGTGGCAACCCTATTCTGGAGGGATGGAGCACCAAGTGATAGCGCTGGTGATAAGGATTGTGCCATAAATCTGCCATCAGGGTTTGCTGATTATTCATGTAAAAAAACTTTTAAATGGATCTGTGAGAAGAACACATTTTAATTTACATTGCTATAAAGGGTTGTCACAACATTTGTCTCATTTCTCTTTTTGTTCTGAAACATAGTTCTGCAAGTTTCCATGTAATAAATCATCTTTATCATTAAAACACTGAGTACATTTATTTATGATTTTATTATATTTTGTTAGTGATTCATGTGTGCAGCTCCTCATCCACCATATTCACAGTGAAAGCTGAAGTGTCCAAATACTAACATTACTGAATGTGTTTCAATAGATTAACTCAACAAAATTTCACTTAAATTCTATATGGTGAGGCTAGTAATGCAGAAACTTCACACTTAAGAAGAAAATAATCAACTTCAATCACTTACGAGAAGTAAGAAATGTTATTACATTGATATCAAAGGCTTAACAACATGACTACTTTTACTAGTAGTGTACAAAAATATTTTAACATAAATCGTTGCTGTTTATCTGCAAAACCTTTTTTATATAAGCAGGATATGAGTGCTCAGTGCGGTCACAGTGGTGTAGTTAACGTTGAACTCTAAAAGTATCAGTACACAGCAGTGTTTTCCACACACAAGCAACTTACAAAATCTGACTAAAAATGTGCAAGAGGAACAGCACAGGTATTGAGATTTATTTGAATATAACAATCAACACACATATTTTAGTCATGTGAGTAATTAAGAAACATTTATCTTCATGTCTGTGGTGTTCAGGGATTGATTCTGTGAGGAACAGAAGATACAAAAGAGCTCCAGTGTGTTTGGTGCTGCAGTGTGTTCTTCTGGTCGAGGCGATCATATTGCTGGGTCTCGAACTCAGAACAAAGACTGATGAGTATGAAAACAGTGAGGACAAATACAAACAACGAAGGAACGAGGAACGTGATGAGATCCAAGGCTTGATAAAAACGAAAGATGAATTGGAGAATGACATTAGCTACAGGACTAACCAAAATAACCAGTTAAATGAGGAGAAAAAACAACTGTTAGCACAATTTTTGGGTAATCTTGAACTTCACTTTTAGTATTAAAAGATGCAGTGTTGTGTGTACACACGGATATTAGTAAGTTTCAGTTCAGTGTGGACGAGAACAAACAACTCATAACTAAACTGGTAGGTTACTAGACGGATGGAAGTGCAATCAATCCAGTTTATACTACATTTCCTCTGACACGAAGAAATGGGCTGATAGTAGAGAAGACTGTTGTTTATGATGATCAGATCTGCTCCTCTGTTCAAACAAAGAGGAACAAGTAAGTGAAACACTGATTGACTAATTCAGATTCATGATTCATTGACTCACATTAGACGTGTGTTAGCTGACATACTACAGAAATGATTTCACTTCTTTTCTATTATTAGGACTCTTTTAAAACTGATGCTGAATTCTGGATTGGTCTAAATGACAGTGATGTGGAGGGCACATGGAAATGGGTTGATGGCAGCACACTGACCTCTGGGTGAGAAATTACTGAACTGAACTGATTAATATGATATAAATGATTATCATATCACACAGAAAGCAGCACTGAACATCTAATGCTTATCTGTACATGCAGGTTCTGGGCGTCTGGACAGCCCAACATGGACAAAGAGGAAAACTGTGCTGTGCTGAATCCATTAGGGTGGTATGGTTATCCATGTGATAATGTTTTTAAATGGATATGTGAGAAAAAAAGCACCTTAAAATAAAATCTGTAATGTGATGGCTAATAGAAAGCGGGTAAAAAAAATAGTTACACTTGTATTTGAAAAAATTAATAGTTGTACTTTTTTGTAAGCTATAAGTCCTACTGTAATAAATCATCATTATTAAATTAAGCAAATTAATTTGTTTCTGTTATGTTTTATTGTTGCATGTGTGCAGGTTCTCTGCAGTTTTCTGTCATGTTAATGTGTACTCGACATAAAAAAACAGACAAAAAAATAAAAAAAACTGTTCCAATATCTCAATACCACTGATGCCAAAAGCAGAACTACCAAACGATGAGCTCCAACACACATCAGATCAAGAGTCTGCACACTAGGAACAACAGAATTATTTAAAATCTAGGCTAACGGCTTAAATCTGGCTAATATTCACTTCCTAAACAACAAAAAGCATTCCCTATGATGTTGAGGAGACGGTAAAAATTTCGGGAATATTCAGTCTTTATTTCCACAGACATGAACTGAAACCTGTGCACATCTGAATTTCAGCCCTTCAGTTTCTCAATCAAGTAGCACTAAATTTGTCTGGCTAATGTGTAAAGACAAAGTTGTTGACTCCACTAAAGCTCACAAGATGATGCCATTGTGAAATTCATGTTAATTTTTTCAGTTCAACTTCACAGATTTTGTTATGTTGGTAATATCATTTGTAATTATATAAAAAGAGCATTCAAAGGCAGAATATTTAAATCATTACTTTTTAATGGATTTGTTAGAAGACTTGATCAGTTCTGGTTTTCTACAGCTAAAATATGCCACAAAGTTACTCTGAAACGCTGTGAGACATTTTGACCATAGTGGTTTTGAGTCTCGACAGCATAAGTGTAGGAGCAGAAGCTCAGAGCAGTACAGTCCCAGAACAGACTCAGAACAACATTCACCATCTGAATGATTTCAATACATTATTAAAAGTTATCAAAAAAGTTGCATTTTTATCATCTTAACAGGATATCACGTGTTCATGACCACAGTTGCAAAAACAGAACACTTCAGAGCAGTGCGGTTCACTTAAAGCAACATCATGACTTTTACACCATGTTTCACAGCAAGGCTTGAAATTGTGACCATTTTGGTTGTGCATTAGTGATGGGAAGTTTGGATCATTTTACTGACTCTGACTTTTGAGTCTCGTTCAACAAAATGAACAAATCTTTTTTCGAGTCATTTCGTTCATTTCATTCATTTTAGCAAAATGTAATTAAAATGTTACGTGTTACTTCCCCAACACATCTACTACTTATGCAAACGTTGATCACACTACAAACAATACAAAACTACAATGCTATAAGATTCAGAAATTATTAATTCATTCTTTACCTGGGTCTTCAGTTTATGATAAACTGATTAAGCTCACCTCACCTCTTGTCTGACAAGTCTTCGGGTTTAAGTCATTCCTTAATGATGTGACAGGCAGTCCCATGCTAAACCAATGCATTCTGAGCCGGTAAGAGAATTGATTAGTTCTCTTCATGAGTCTTTCGGGTTTTTGAGTCGTTCCTTAAACACGTGACAGACCCATACACTAAGCCAATGCATTCTGAGCCGGAAAGAGAATTGATTAGTTCTTTTTATGAGTCTTTCGGGTTTTGAGTCGTTCCTTAATCACGTGACAGACCCACGCTACTTCTGATATTTCTGTCACTGTTTTTGTTACTGTTTCTTGGGGATCTGTGGTGTGTTATTATAAATAAATAAAGTCCTGTTATAAATAAAATATTGATTAATTTATCTTTTTGACTGTCTATCTGTAAATAAACACTAGGCTATTTAATAATATAATAATCCAAGCCTACAATACATAGTATTTATAGCCTAGTTTGTTCATTTTTACTCCAATTTTGAGTTTGCTGTTATAATAATTGCTTTTCCTAGTCAGACTTGACATATTAGTCTAATATATGTATAAGAAGATTGCTCAAAAAGGACATAATGACAAATTAAAAGCAAATAACATTTTGAATTTGAATTATTAATGTTAGTTTAAGACATCAAGGTTATGATAACTTCAGCTTTAACAGTTGTAACACAAACTCAAACAAAACTGGAGAGTTAACGTCATTTTTACTAATAATGTGCTTGGGTCACACAGCATAGCGTATGGGTCTGTCACGTGATGAAGGAAGGACTCAAAAACCCGAAAGACTCATAAAAAGAACTAATCAATTCTCTTTCCGGCTCAGAATGCATTGGTAGCGTATGGGTCTGTCACGTGATTAAGGAACGACTCAAAACCCGACAGACTCATGAAATGAACTAATCAATTGAATCATCAGGTGAACTACTACTAGCAGTACAGAACCTGTAGAATATTGCACATGCGCGACTGAACGAATCACCCCCCGAGACGACTCGTTCTTCCCGAGTCACATTAAAGATTCGTTCAAAATGAACGAATCGTTCAAGAACGACACATCACTATTGTGCATGCACCTGAAATTTACTCTGTGCAACCTCAATTTATTCAGAAGCATTTGTGCAAGTGAAAATAATTGTTGAGGTGTGACCTTTTTTAATTTCTCTACAAAACGTTTGCTAATTATTGCACAGTATGTGCTTGCTGTGAGCTCAACAGTGACCAGTCCAATGTTCTTATGTCCAAATGTTACATAACCAGTGTTGGGGGTAACACATTACAAGTAACTTGAGTTATGTAATCAGATTACTTCTTCAAGTAACTAGTAAAGTAACACATTACTTTTTCAATTTACAACAAAATATCTAAGTTACTTTTTCACATAAGTAACGCAAGTCACTTTTTCCACATTTATTGACTGACAGCTCTCCTGTCCCCATATTGAGAGAAATAAAGTGCAGATGTGTATGCTGTGTGAACATGAGGGTTATTGTAGTTTTAGACTAAATGTGAACATGCATTTACTCATCTCACTTGCACGAAAACATTCAATATTCAAATTTTTAGTGAATATAAGAATTTTTGCAAACCTGTAATAAACTATATTAAATTACACAAATATACTTTGTATTTAATCTAAATTATTAACCAATGTCTTTGCTGCTGACCTTCAATATACTTAATTCAACCATACTAATAAGCAAAAAATACTTTAGATTAGATTTAGAAATAAGAGTGTTGAACTTCCTTCTCCTGTATCCTATTCTTCTTTAATCCGGAATAGCAGCACGGCTGAAGGGTGTGTTTGAGCTGCGCCCTCTACTGTACAGGTGTAAATATGCATTTCATTCAACTTGAGGCTTATTCATTTCACTTTTGGTGTGAAAGGGCCTTTTTGCCAAAAATAGATTTTTTTTGTTGTTATTAAAAAACAAACAAGCAAGCCCATCCCCGGTGAGAAAAAGTAACACAAAAGTAATGTAACGCATTACTTTTCATAAAAAGTAACAAAGTAATGCAATTAGTTACTTTTTTTAGGGAGTAACACAATATTGTAGTGCATTACTTTTAAAAGTAACTTTCCCCAACACTGTACATAACCGATTAAAATTCATTTTTACATTCTTAACTTTAATGCAGATTTAAAACATTAGCAATCAATCACTCCCTTTCTTTGAGCTCCTTTATAATGTTGAATGATGAAAAGAACACAGAGACATTTATTTTGTTAAGACAAAGTAACTGTGGATCCACCAGCAAAGGAAAGAATGGCTGAAAGACTCTGAGTGGCTCCGCTATGAAAATTCGATTCAATTCACATTTATTTGTATAGCGCTTTTCACGATACATATCATTTCAAAGCAGCTTTACAGAGAATGCATGTCAACATCACAATTTAAAGAATACAGTTAGCAAATAATGTAATAATTTAGGCAAATAATTTACATCACTGTTAGCAGTTTAACTAAAGGTAGAAGCAATGAGCTCCTGGAAAAATGAATTACATATTAACAATAATTAGGATATAGAAATTTTGGAATGTGCATATTGATCCAAATGATTGCGTCTTCTGAAGTCCTCGCAGGAGTTGTCGCTGTCTCTTCATAGGTGTTGGTCATGTTGGTGAGGTCTTCTTAAAGGCCAGAACACACCAAGCCGACGCCGACGAACTAGTGGCGACGAAAGCAGACTGTGGGGTTTGCTCACGTCAGCAGCGTTTGTGTCCAAAGTTGCCCTGCCACACCAAACCGACGCTCAACAGCCAAGCAGCACGTCAGTTCTGCGCCTGCGTGAGATGAAATGCCTTTCCGAAACAGCAGGCGGCAGTAGCTGAACAGCCAATCAGAATGATCAGATGGCCCGACGGACCGACGAGCTCCAACGCCGATTCAACATTTCGAATCGGCCGAAAAAAGGCAGACGAGGACCAACTTCAGCCGACGGTGCGGAACACACAAAACTTAGTCGGCCGACGAAGAAAAACTGCCCAACGGCCGACCGTCGGCTTGGTGTGTTCCTGCCTTAAGAGGCTGGATCCAAACTGAAGCTGATGAACTCTCTAGTCACCACAGGATGGGCAAATGGAGAATAATTAGCATAGCTGCTGTTCATAACATCAAGCAAAGATTGTCATGTGCAATTGATCTGATATGACATGCATTATGTGAACACTTGGCAAAAGAGATGTGTCTTTAATCTAGATTTAAACTGGGAGATTGAGTCTGAACCCTGAACATTATCAGGAAGGCTATTCCAGAGTTTCGGAGCCAAATGTGAAAACGCTCTCCCTCCTTTATTGGACTTAGATATCCTAGGTACAACCAGAAGTCCAGAGTTTTGTGATCTTAAAGAGCGTGAAGGATTGTAGGGCAATAGAAAATCGGTTAAGTACACAGGAGATAAACCATTTAGAGCCTTATAGGTCATTAGAAATACTTTATAATCGATACAGAACTCAATAGGTAACCAGTGTAGAGATGATAAAATTGGTGATATATGATCATATTTTTTTGACCTGATAAGAACTCTAGCAGCTGCATTTTGTACTAATTGTAGCTTGTTTATTGAGGAAGCAGGACAACCAGCTAATAATGCATTACAGTAATCTAACTTTTCTGCATCAGAAATAGATAACATATTCCATATCTTAGCAATGTTTCTGAGGTGGAAGAAGACTGTTTTTGTAACAGACAAATAAACAAAATTGTGACGATCTGATAGGTATGACCTTAACCACCGTATTGCCAGGCCCTAAATACCAGTGTAATTTTGTAGTCGATCTAGGAGTATTTTATGATCTATAGTGTCGAACACAGCACTGAGATCAAGTAACACTAGTATTGAGATACAGCCTTGGTCAGAAGCTAGAAGTAAGTCGTTTGTAATTTTAATGAGCGCAGTTTCTGTGCTATGATGAGATCTGAATCCTGACTGAAATTTTTCATATATAGCGTTTTTTTTGCAAGAAAGAGCACAACTGGGCGACACCACTTTTTCTAGTATTTTAGACATAAATGGAAGATTTGAAATGGGTCTGTAATTTGCTAATACATTTGGATCTAATTGTGGTTTCTTAATGAGAGGCTTAATAACTGCTAGCTTGAACGGTTTTGGGACATGACCTAGAGATAAAGACGAGTTGATAATATTGAGAAGAGGCTCCTCTGCTACAGGTAACAATTCTCTCAATAGTTTAGTGGGTATTGGATCTAATAAACATGTTGTTGGTTTAGATGCAGTGATAAGTTTATTTAGCTCTTCATGTCCTATAGTTGTAAAGCACTGCAACTGTTGTTGAGGGGCGATAATTGAGGTTGAATCATAAAACTCTGTTAAAGGTTGTACATTTACAATTGTATGTTCACCTAGACAAAACAAGACTTTGTGATGTACAGAGGTGTAAGGCAGTCTTGAATCCGTGTTATGGGTTACAGCTGGCGGTGCAATCTGTCCCTGCAATCTGTGAGGGTTTATTTCGTTGCCAGACTTGATATGACTTGACAAACTGAGTTGTATCCTTGGGAATAGATGGCCACCAGAACCGATTCTGAATGAGCTGCGTGGTAGCTGTGATGCCCGGATGACCAGACAAAGGGGAATTGTGCACCATCTCCAGGATGCGGTTGCGGAAGTCTACGGGCACAAAGGTTCTCTCTGGGGGACAGTCAGGAGGTGCTCCAGTTCCGTTATAATATGGATAATTTTTGGATCCAGGATGATAGGTGACAGTGAACTGAAATCGAGAGAAGAACAGGGACCAGCGAGTTTGACGTGGGTTGAGTCTCTTGGCAGTTCATAGGTATTCTACGTTTTTGTGGTCAGTTAAGACAACGAAAGGATGTGTAGCCCCCTCCAGCCAATGGCGCCACTCCTCAAAGGCAGCTTTCATGGCCAGCAGTTCCAGATCACCGACATCGTAGTTGCACTCTGCAGATGTGGATTACCTTGTCTTTGAGAGAGTATAGCCCCGAGACCAGTGTTGAAAGCATCCACTTCAACGAACGCGAGAGAGGGATCTGGATGATGGAGAATGGGAGCCGAGATGAAGTGTTCTTTAAGGTCCTGGAAGGCCACTTGAGTCGATTTTGCCCCTTCTTCACCATGCTAGTAAGTGGACAGGCTATGGTACTGATATTTCGGATGAAACGGCGGTAGAAGTTGGCAAACCCTAGAAACCTTTGTAGTTCCTTTAGTGTATTGGGACGGGGCCAGTTCAAGATGGCGGTTACCTTCTTCTCGTTCGTGGCGACATGGGTGCTTTATGGAACTCACATTTTTCTGCTTTGGCGTAGAGTTGGTACTGGATTAACCTCTGGAGAACCTGTCTGACCTGGGTTATACGTTCCTCAGTGTTATCTGAATAGATCAAGATATCATTAATGTATACGATCACAAATTTGTTCAGAATGTCTCTAAATATGACATTAATAAAGGCTTGAAATACAGATGGGCTACATACCAGGCCGAAGGGCATAACCAGATATTCATAGTGCCCAGTAGCCGTAGAGAACGCAGTTTTCCACTCATCACCCTCTCTGATGCGGATCAAGTATCTCAGGTTGAGATAACGGAAAGATGCGACCCTTGGATGGTGATGTTCCTGGAATAAGATCAATAGCACAGTCATGCAGATGATGAGGAGGTAACTGGGACACACGTACCTTCCTGAAGACTACAACCAGATCTTGGTATTCGTTGGGGCGTTGTAAGCCAGGGGAAATTTCCGTTGCCGACTTCAGATTTCAGTGGGTTCGGTAGCCTGGATGGTTCTAATACAAAAAGGAGGTGAGTGAGGTAGACATTTGGATTAGCAATGTTTGTTCCAGTGGATGATTTGTCCTTCTCTCCAACAGATGTGTGGGTTGTGAGTGCGAAGCCACCGTAATCCCAGAATGATGGAGGAGGTGGATGTGGGCAGGACATGGAATTGGATGCGCTCTGTGTGAAAGATGCTGATCTGCATGGTTAAAGGTTGAGTGATGGGATTAATACTTCCTGAGCCCAGTGGCCGCTCATCTATAGCTTCCACTGTGAGAGAAGAGAGACTTTCAATTAATGGGATTTTCTGCTGATCAACATAGCTCTGGAATATGAAGGTTCTCGCAGCCCGGAGTCCAGTAATGAAGAGGTCTCAAGATGAACGTCGTTAAACACTAGTTTGATGGGTACAGAAGCACACATATCTGAGCAATAGTGGGATTTTGAATCACTCACTGGATGGGGGCTTTCAGGGCGAGGACACACCGGGCAGTTTCTCATATGACCTGGGTTGCCACAATACAGACACAGACGATGAGCTATGTGGCGACCTCTCTCCTCCTCAGACAGATGGTAAGTGTTGATTTGCATTGGTTCAGTGGTCTCTAGATCAGCCGCTGGAGGAGCACGGGGGCTGCGTTTGGGAACAGCTTTACGGGCACGGATAAAGTTATCGATATGGATAGTGAGTTTGATAAATTTGTCCAGACTCTTCCCCTCATCTCGGCAGGCTAATTCAGTCTGTAACTCATGAGACAGTCCCCTTCTGAAACATACTTTGAGTGTGTCATTCACCCAGTTGGTCTGTGCTGCAAGTGTATGAAAAGCCAGAGCATATTCGGCCGCCGTCTTCCGTCCCTGAGTAAGTTATATGAGGCCCCCTTGCCGTCACCGGGATGATCGAACACCTCTCTGAACTTCTGTAAAAAAAAAACTCATACGAGGGAAAAGCAGATCCATCGTCTCCCCACACTGCTGTAATCTAGTCAAATGCTCTCCCCGTAAACAATAAACTAATTAGAGCGATCTTACCGGCATCAGTACTAAACAAGGCAGGTTGTTTTCAGGCAGAGAGAGGCGGGGATTAGTCGTGGGCAGCCTCCCTGCCACGTGTGCAATGGCGGCGGGCGGTGGAGACGCTGCGGGAGCGGTGAGCTGCAAGCCCTGGAGCGCTTTCACCAGTTCCTCCGTGAGATTAGTGAGACAGTTGAGCTGGTGCTAGAGAGCAGCCAGCTGACTGGCCTGGGCAGACATGTTGTCACACAGGTGAGAGAAAGCAGCTGGATCTGGGTTTGGCGAAGTCTTCTGTAATGAATCATCACTTAGGCTGGGATCCATTTGCATGCTTTTATTATAAACAGAGTGGTCGTACAGGCTTGGTCAAACAGGGTCAGAGGTAGTCAGCAACAGGCAATCAAACAGGAAAATAACGCTCAGAAATGTTCACCTAGGCAAAACAAGACTTTGCGATGTACAAAGGTGTAAGACAGTCTTTTATAGTCCAGGGTTATGGGTTACAGCTGGCGGTGCAATCAGTCCAAGGTATGGGCTTGTGGGAAATGCAGTGCAAGTGTGAGTGTTAGTATTCGGGTGATGGCTCCCTCCGATGGTCAGAGGAGGGAACCATGGAGTTCATCTCTGTGACAATAACACATTATCAATTTATATTTCCAATCCATTAAAGGATTATTAGGCTGCATATATTAGGTCAGCCGGAACCGGGAACACTTCCTCTAACACCAGATGTACTCCTTACATCAGAAGACGAATGGCATCTACGTTAATATTAGTCTCTCTCTTTATCCATTAGGTTTTAGTCAACTAGATCCAGGCCGTTTTCAGGTGAGATCGAGGACCTGCACCTGGACACAAACACAACGCAGCCCTGAACTATCAGCAGAGATTGAGTCAACTAGATCATCCTTTGTGAAGGCCTCATCGACACGACAGCCAGTGGCACAGTTCCTCAACAAACTGTCCATAACGGTGTGATGAATACGATCCTCAACTGGATGGAACTGGATTAAATACTTTAAATGTTGCAATCCTATCGGACTTATGATAGTTACCTGAATCGTAACAAAGCACTTTTTGCCAGAGGAGAACTGGCCTCCCGACTAAGCCTGGTTTCTCCCAAGGTTTTTTCTCAATTATATCACCTGTTGGAGTTTGGATTCCTTGCTGCTGTCACCTTTGGTTTGCTTAGTTGGGGACACTTGACATTTGCTATTCTGGCCATGCCAGTTATCTCTGTATGTATATTTTAGGCAACAATATAATTAAAATATTAATACTCATGCATGTGGTTCAGGCAACGCAGTCAATGATTATCGTCACTACATGTATATTTACAACCAAACAAACTAAACACCAGAATGGTATAAACCAGAACTATAAAACTTCCTCTTTTCATTTACATTTTTAAAATATTAAACATATGTGGTTCAGTCAATATGTGCATATAGTTTGCAATCATAAAACACAACTCTGTCTCATTTTGTTAAATGTCAGTTTTAATGATAAATAACAGCCATTATAAAAATATAAGCAAAAGGTACATTTACATGTATAAGAAGCTACAATAAACATTAAAGCAAAAGGTTCAGTCAAACGTTCAAAGTCAACGCTCTAATAGACTACAACAGTAAAGTTAAATAGCCTAAATATATAAAGTTATGAAACTTTACCCTCAGCCAAAACGATTTTCCAGGGAACAAATTATAGATTAATGAGACCAAAGATTGCCTGTTACAAAAGATGAATTATATCTAATGTTTAACCACTACAGAGTCATCAGAGTCAGCGGCAATCATCAGAAGGACTAGCCGAGGTAAGGCTGCTCTCGGCGGTGTACATGAGCGCTGAACGCCCAGTGATCATCTGGATCTCACAACTCCGACAACGTCAGATAAAATTTTCAAATAGGCTCTTTCTTTATCAATAAACCACAGATTTGATCTTGGTGCTGTTGCTCTGTGTCTGCTGTTGAATTATCCAGGTTGTGGATGAGGAGCGACCCCTGATGTGATTGTGAAGCACTTACAGTGTACAGTAGTACATAGTAAAGTGTTTTATAAATGCCTCATTAATTCATTAGTTATCCATTTTTTAATATGCGTTCTTGCCTGTTTTTGAAACGTCATCAGCTGCTGCCCGAGTACTGATCCAATTCAAAGTTCACATCTAGCCAAGTACAGTTCAAATCCCCGGATGTGTTTATGATCCGAGTTTTATCGAGGATGCGTCGAGAGGGGACTTGAGACAGCCAGGTATCCCAGAATGCCTCTCACATCAACCAGCAACAGTTAAACTCCATGCCAAGACATAATAACATGGGGGACATTGGGGGTATTTTTCCCAAAGTCAGATGTCAGCTCCAGTCCACTACAATTTGGAGTGCTTAAGGCCCGGGTATATGTCATTTCCCACGTTCTGCCCCATCTCGCGCACAGTTGAGTGTGCAAGCCTTTCAAAGATAATTCTTTGCCCGTGAGCACGGAAAGACAGCGCGCCATCAAGCCCCGGGTATACTTCACTCTCCGCACCTGGACGTGTCTCACGTGCAGTCGTGTCCGTGCATCTTTCAAAGTATACTAAACCACAGATGCACGTGGATCACCGAGTTCGACACATGCGCAATAAAACATTTTCTATACTATTACCAGACATCATGTCGTCAATGGGACATTTGCTGCCTGAACACCGTTTATCCCTTCACAGTGGCGTATAGCGGATTATTGTAATTATTATGCTACTTTTATTATTAAATATCGCAATTCATTTAACCGACGCACTGCGAGCATAATAAAAGATTAGTTAGATGGTATACTCCTCATTTAAAAAAACAACTTGTTTAACCTTATAACACTCTTATCAGTCCCACTAACGGACCACTGGGTCGTTAAAGGGTTAAACTTGTTTGCTTAAAATTTTTGTGAATAATTTGCTGATGCAGGTACAAAAATATGTTTAGTAACTGCAAAAAAATATAAATAAATAAAACTTGTCACCCATGGTGCCAACTATAGCTGGAGAGGAGAGATTTGGCTGTGGCTAACTTACACAAAAGAGATTTTTTTGTTCAGCACATAAAAATGAACTACTTATCATGATTTCACACTGTGGTGATGTGGTTTCTCCACTGCATGGATCTTCATGTGTATCTTCAGGTGAATTTTAATAGTGAAACTCTTTCCACACTGATCACACGTGTGCGGCTTCTGTCTGCTGTGGATCCTCTTGTGTGTTTTCAGAGATGATGACTTATTGAATCTCTTGTCACAGTGTGAACACTTGTAAGGTTTTTCTCCAGTGTGGATCCTCTCATGTGTTTTCAGATTTGATGACCGACTGAATCTCTTGTCACACTGTGAACACTTGTAAGGTTTTTCTCCAGTGTGGATCTTCTCATGCCGTTTCAGAGTTGATGACTGATTGAATCTCTTGTCACAGTGTGAACACTTGTAATGTTTTTCTCCAGTGTGGATCCTCTCATGTGTTTTCAGATATGATGAATCACTGAATCTCATGCCACACTGTGAACACTTGTAAGGTTTTTCTCCAGTGTGGATCCTCTTGTGTGTTTTCAGATTTACTGACTGAGTGAATCTCTTGTCACAGTGTGAACACTTGAAAGGTTTTTCTCCAGTGTGGATCTTCTCATGTGTCTTCAGATTTACTGACTGAGTGAATCTCTTGTCACAGTGTGAACACTTGAAAGGTTTTTCTTCAGTGTGGATCATCTCATGTGTTTTCAGAGATGATGACATATTGAATCTCTTGTCACACTGTGAACACTTGTAAGGTTTTTCTCCAGTGTGGATCATCTCATGTGTTTTCAGAGATGATGACATATTGAATCTCATGCCACACTGTGAACACATGTGAGGTTTTTCTCCAGTGTGGATCCTCTCGTGTGTTTTCAGATTTACTGACTGAGTGAATCTCTTGTCACAGTGTGAACAATTGTAAGGTTTTTCTCCAGTGTGGATCTTCTCATGTCTTTTCAGAGCTGATGACTTATTGAATCTCTTGTCACACTGTGAACACTTGTAAGGTTTTTCTCCAGTGTGGATCATCTCATGTGTTTTCATATGTGCTAACTGACTAAATCTGTTGTCACAATGTGAACACTTGTAAGGTTTTTCTCCAGTGTGGATCATCTCATGTGTTTTTAGATTTGATAACTGACTAAATCTCTTGTCACACTGTGAACACTTGTAAGGTTTTTCTCCAGTGTGAATTCTCTGGTGCTGTTTTAAAGTTTTTACTGTAGTAAAAGTTTTCTCACACTCAAAGCACACATACTCTCTCACACCAGTATGAATTTTCTCATGTTTTTGTAAACTACACAGCAGTAAAAAACTCTTTCCACACACAGAACATGAATGTGGCTTCTCCTTTGTATGGACTGTCTGGTGTGACTTCAGGTCTGATGACCTAATAAATGTTTTGTCACATTGATCACATGTGAACGGTCTCTCTCCTGTGTGGATCCTCATGTGTGCTTTAAGGTTTGCTGATTGACTGAAACTCTTCCCACACTGATCACATGTGAATGGCTTCTCTCCTGTATGAACTCTCATGTGAACATCAAGACTTTGTTTGGTTGAGAAACTCTTTCCACACTGAGTGCAGGTTGTAGATTTATTTGCTCTTCTTTTCTTTAAAAATGTATTTTTAGTCTTTAAGCGACTCGAAGGTTTTTCTCCAGGTTTGTCATGATGTTTCTGCTCCACTTCACTCAGTTCTTCACTCTCCTCCTTCACGTCTATTAGCTCTGAAATGAAAGAGAAAAAAGTAATTTCATTTTAAAGAGAGAAATATGAAGTTAAAGGTCATAAAATTGAGACTTGTTGTGATAGACAACTGCTACAAAACATTACGATCATTTTGATGCATTTGCATAAATCAGTTGCATATGTCCCTGAAACTTTAACATTAATCTTCCACTCGTAAAGGACCAGCTGTCGTTCCAATGACAGAATCCAGTGGTCTGGTGAAGGTATAATGAGTGTACATCTTTTCAGCGCTCCTGTGAAGTTCACTTAATCTTAGAACTTTTTTTTTTTTTTTACTTTATCTGCTCGTTTAATCTGACTCCAATTTCAAATGTTTTTACATCAAGATTTACTGAATTAAGACAATCAGCACTGAATGGAGGTCTTCTGGGTACAGAATTTCCCAAATAGCTGCTCTGCCACCTTCCCTTAAATAATTCTTAATAATTTATAAATAATATTAAGAAAATAAAGAAAACACTGCTTTGAAATATTTTTAATCAATGACAAAATGATCTAATGTAATATTAACAGCCATATTTTGATATTTAATTTATTTTCCTAAAACTGTGTAATTATTAAGGGCCGTTCACAGTAGACTTTTCCTTCCACTGACTTCCTTTCATGCACATGTGAATGTAAGACACTGGAAACACAAGATCAAGTGAAGTTTGCAGTAAAGTGGAGTAGATTGTATATTTTCAAATTTTGTAGTGATTATTATTTGTTATTTATGTTTCTAAAAATATATCACGTCATATCTTGATGGTTACTGTGTCTGTACACTCTAAAAAATAAAACATTGGTTCAACAAAAAAATATGTTAACGTTTTCCACTAGAATTTTTAACTTAAGCTAATTGGGAGAATTACATTAATTCAAAGCAATATTTTGAGTTGATCCAACATAATGTTTTAAGAAATGTGAAGACGTTTTTTTTGCCACAAAAAAAACACATTTCTAAGTAACATGAATGCAACTATTTAAGTTGATCCAACATAATGTTTTAAGAAACATTTTAGACACAATAAAACGCATTTCTAAGAAACATGAACTTACCAAGCACTGCTTGTCACCATGAAAACCCACATTAACAGAAACTCTTCTAAATTAGCATAACAAAACACTAATTACTGCTAAATCTCCCTTACCATTAAGCTTGTGCAAAAAACATTATATAACACGTAATTAGCATTAACTCTCACTCTGCCATTGGCAAAGCATGATGGGAAATATAAATCCCAGCCGAGTTTCACGTCTAAATTAAAAGAAGTGTTCATACAACTCAAAACAATGAAACATGTTTACACACCATCAGATTGTATTTTACATTAACAGAACTTAAAATTAAATACATTTTTGATTAACTGAAAATGTTAAACTATGACAAGTCATGATAGTATATTGATTCAATAGGCATAATTTATGTGTCATCCAAGCTAAATAAAATAACAATTACAAGTAAAAAGTTTAACAGCATTTCAGAACTTGATTTTTTATTTCAAAACAATATATACATTTAAGTCATGACTAAAGGTCCCCTGAATTAGTTTTTAGAGTGTAGAAAGTTCACATGCTCAAAGTCTAGACTGACTGCATCTTTAAATGTGTTATTATCACATTTATCTCCTACATGATTCACTCAACCCTGTTACTTCTGACATGATTTTTCTCCTTTCAAAACCAGATGATTTCTTAAAACTGTGACACCAGGAAGTGACATTATCTGGGCTCTTTTCTACAGCATGATGGGAGGACAAGAAAATAATCTCAATCCATTTTCTCAGTTTTTACAAAAATTAATGACTGCATTCATCAACTCTGTTACCAAAGTTACTGTAAGAAGAGATTTTGCTCAAGTTACACTCACAACCCTGTCAGCCATTCTGGAAAGTTCATTTATTTCATACATTTTGGTGTTACAGTTTATTCCTAAAAAATAACAGTGTTGTAAACTGTATTGAAAATGCATAAATTCTGGTAACACTCCTGGAAATAGTGAACCAGATATGAAACAAATGGAAAATACGTAAATATTTAGTTTGATCTGATGTTGACAATCAGTATGAAGTTGAAACATCCCTTTACTGATCTAGAAAAGAACATTATGTATAATTTCATAGTTTAACTGCATATCTAAATATGCAGAAGTGTTTGAATCTTTCTAACATGAATGTTGTCATTAAAAGTTCAGTTATGTATTTGATAGTTTATCTAAATGTGGAAGAACATGAATGTTGTCCAGCATCATGAATGGATGAAGAATAAACACCAACCTCTTTGTTCTTCAGTATCTTCAGTGTGTTTCATTCTGCAGGGTTCTGGATCACTCATGTTCTCTCGGTCCTCAACTCAGTCTTTGCAGTTTTCAGCTCTTCTTCTTCCTGATGCTCATCTGATGGGAATAATTCTGCATTTATTGATGAACTGATGTGGGAGGAGCTTCACTGATGATGTGACTGCTGTGGGAGGAGCTTCACTGATAGTGACCTGTAGTGGGCGGAGCTTCACTGACTGAACTACAGATTGGTTGGAGGAGCTGATCTGCCCAAATCAAAAATATGTTACTGTGTTTGTTTTTATAGATTTAAAGACCAGAAATCAAATTTAATGTACAAAAGCAAATTTAAATAGAAACCCCATTAAATGCAAGTGTCTATTTTAATGTTTCAAATTACTTTTGTGAAAACCAAATGTTTTAATGTCCCTTTATCATTTAGTGTAACAGATATATTTATGTAAAAATGAAACAACATTCATTTTGACCAGTATTTAATAAAAGTATATAAAAGAGTAAGAGATCATACTAAATTTCATTATATTTTAAATTATTAAAAACTTCTTGGTGACAAATGAGTGAAAGCTAGTGGTTTGAAGGGAAGTGGCAAAGAATAAAGATTTAAAATGACAAAGAGTATTTTGTGCTTCACTGTGATCCTTCAATACAGTGTTTGAATGTTGTCAAATGATTCTTGTTCTAAATATGCCTGAAAATGCCTTTTTTTGCTATATTAACCCCTTTTTGTATTTCACCCATAAACTAAATGCATTAATCATTTATATCTGTCTATCATAAAGCAACTGATGCTAATTCTAACTTTATTCGGTTTCTTCATTAAAATAGTGACATATGTCTAGAAAAGTAGTAAAAAAACTGTAAGAAAAACATTCATGGCATGAAGACAGAAATAAACATATCTATAACCAAGAAATCCCCTGAGTCTATTTACAGCAATGAAATGAGCTTTAAGTGTCAATTTACAGCAGATCTGAAGACATCAGCATAATAAATGAGGTGAAAACAGGAACTATTGACATGAAATAAAGAGTGTTTTCAGCAGTTTCTCTGTTAATACTGATGATCCTCAGACTATCAACACTCATTCAACAAGACATTCACATCATCTCACTTTATTCTGAGTGTTTGCTGTTAGAAACTGATTATTGGAGTCAGTAGCGTACCGCAAGTCTATGAGGCCCCCCCGCAAAGAATGAGATGGGGCCCCTCCCACAAGCAGTGATGTCTATTGGATATATTGAACGGGCCTGGCTAGCCATCAATATGCTATATAATGTTTAGTGATTTTGATATTGCAGACTAAAATCCAGGCAGGAATATATATTTAGGCTAATTTACGAACGTGGAGGCAAAAGTGCCACTGCTCCGATTTTAGAAATAGCAGGAGGATCCTTCACAGCAATAATTCACAAACATCCGTTATAGCCCCCAAGGTACATATTTTATTTAACAACAGTAGCCTATGCTCAATATAGTAAATGTAATGGCCAACACATCTCAGTTTAAACACTGGCCTATAAGCATCGCTAATTGAAGAAAATAAATTATACAAGAAAATTTCATGCCTCGCAGTAAAAAAAAAAAAAAAATGATAGTAAAAGAACTGAGAAAAACATACTTTAAAGGAACAACTCTATCAGTTATAGGCCTACCTATGCTATGCTCTATTCTATATATCAGCTATATGCTGTATTTTGAGAAAAACTAACTTTATATACATCTTAATATAAAAACTTTTGAGGATTAACTTGTTTATTCTTTTTATCAACTGACTACCACACACAAAAAAGCAAACACTCTACAGAATCCTTTGCGCTCTCTGAGCTTTATGATGCGCAAAGTCTTTCACTGCAGCTTTAATGTCGATGTTACAAGCATGGGCATTCTCAATAGTCAGAAGAGCTAAACTGGACAGTCTTTCTTGTGACATTGTGCTCCGGAGAAATGTCTTGATCACTTTCAATTTCGAGAATGATCTTTCAGCAGTTGCAACCGTTACAGGCAAAGTTAGAAACAACTTGAAACAACCTGGGCAGGATAGAGTGGTGTCTAATAAATAACAGCTGCGCAAGATCTGCAATAGAGCCATGCTCAATCTCCTGTATTGCGGGCTTCTGTGCATTTCTGAACGATAGGAACTGCATGGCAAATTCTGATGACAAGTTGTCAGTGTACTGAACCACTAAAGCGTTTGCCATTTGAAATAGATCGTTGTCAGAGAAGCACAGAAGTGGACCAGAGTGTGTGGATGATTCTGCCCTGTACATGTGTCGATTGTTGCACAAAAAACTGACACCCTAAAGTACTCTTTGGCGTTTTGCAGACGCTGGTCTTCACACAATTCATCAAAGTGCGTTTTAATGCGCCTCGCGCGCTTCTGAGTAAATGAAGACCCAATGCCCCACGATTCCGCCAGTGCTTCTGCTGTAGCATATACGCTCTCAAACTCCTCTCTTAGTTTGGTCAGTGTGTCTTAATGCATGATGTCCATGTTTTTATCTTGGAGGGCACATGAGGCAACGTTTACAGTCTCCAAAATTTTGCCCTGCATTACTGTCATGAGGACAAACTCGAACTTCTCCATTGCTTTTTTCAAACCCATAGCTTCTGCACGCTCATCGGGTTTCTTAGAGAGAAGAATGATTTTACTGAGCGCTTGTAAAATATTCGCATAACGAAATCGCAAAGATTCAGTAGCGTCATTTCTGGATGCCCAGTGCGTTGGCCATAGACGCTTCAAAGTGCGCTGGCCAGATGAATTAGAGAGATGTCCCTCTAACAGTTCCCACCTCTTTATGCTCCCACTAAAGAAGACATAAAGCTTTTGTACGGTGTCATAATATCCACGCACCTCTGTCACATTCTGGCAGGTGTCGTTGAGAACAAGATTCAGGTTATGGGAAGCGCAGTGGATGTAAATTGCACTCAGCTCCCTTGCTAGAATGCGTTTCTGAACACCAGAATATGCTCCACTCATTGCGCTTGCACCGTAATATCCCTGACCTTGGCACTTGTGTATAGATATGCTTTCAGACTCTAAAAGCTTCACTATTTCATTTTCTATCCCCAAAGCACCGTGGTCATGTACTGCAAGGGAGCCCAAAAAGCTCTCGTTAATTTTGACCTCTGTTGGTGTTTCATTGTGATCCTTAAGGATGGTGACATATCTGAGCACTTGGCTCAGCTGATCGACTTTGGAGATGTCTTGTGTTGTGTCCATTATAAGAGAGTAAAAGTCAGCATCTTTTATCTCTTTTACAATTTGGCCTTTTACTTTTTGAGCAAGCATATCAATGATTTCATTTTGAATGCGAGGACTCAAATAGTTTACCCTGCTTTTACTCTCTAGCAGCCTTTGTAATATCGGGTCATATCTCGCAAGAAGTTCTATAAGCGACCAAAAAAATCCATTGTTTGATTCACCAATTTTATCCCGATGACCACGAAACGCTGCGTTACTAGATGCAAGTGTGAGTGTCACATCCACAATTCTAGTGAGAACCTCAGTCCAATAACTGACCTCTTGCGCATATGCGGATGACATTTGGGCATCAACGGTAAGGTTCCTTTTCCATGTATCGTATATCACACATGCAGACAAGTGTGAACGGGTAAGCTCATGCTCTTTTATTTTCAGAGAAAGCCCCTGCCAGTCATTTATACCAACAGTCCAAGACAGACTATGACACGCAGACCTTCGCTCTCCAAAAAGCCAGCATGGCTCGCGGTAAACCCGATCCATTTTGGGCGAGTAACAAAGCCATCTGCGAGGAATTTTACCACCCTTTTTAGACGTTCTGTTGTAAAATTCTTCGGAGAAACATCTACCCTTTATATCACGGGGAAATGGACCCTCTGGCTGGCACGGGCCGTTTCTTAAGAATGCATCGTTTAATGTCATCATCAGAGATATCCACTGGGTAATTTGCCCTGTCCGATGGATACTGCGGGCTGGGTTCTTCTGGAGCAGATACTGAAATGCAAGTGTTATTGCTGGTAGTGTGGCTGGGACAGGGGTCGCTGCTTTGTGGGACTGGTGATACTGGGGGAGTAGTGTATGTTGATTTTGAACAACCAGTTGGAAGCAGTTTGAAGTTGACATCCTCAGACTCAGTATCAGGGTTTGCAAGATTGAGAGCGCTGCTGTTTTTCGACAGTGATTCTAAGCTGGTGTCACTGCTGCTAGGCAGGGTTGCAGGGGCCTGTCTCAGATAGTCCGGGAGCTGAACATTACTAGCTGTGCTGGCGGCCGGTCGTGTAACTACAGGGCGAAATTAGTAGTTGGTGCAAAAAAATAAAAAAATAAATAATAATAATAATAAAATAAGTAAATAAATTAATAAAATCTTAGCAAAGACCAAGCCTTAAGACTAGGTACACATTTGATTTTATGTATTTTTCTGCTTAGCTAAAGGCACAGTTCTGCTAACGGTAACACTTACCTAGCACGTCAAGAGCTGCGGGGCTGTCTACGGGTGATGGAAATAACAGTGTCGTTATTTTCGTTAATTTGGCACTCTTTTCTATGCTCTGCAGCTTATTTTGCCTTTTTTGGGCTCCACTTAAATATTTCCTTTTCATCTTTACCCACTTTAGGTACAGTGTGAAGCGTCTGAAAACTAGCGCCTTTTTTGTGTTTGTTTTTTTTTTCTTAAAAAAAGCCTTTATTTGATAGGACAGCACAATGGGGATATAGGGGGGAGGGTGCCCGCACACTACAGCACTGACTACCATCACTAGAAATGGAGGTGTGTGTGTGTGTGTGTATATATATATATATATACATATATATATATATATACATATATATATATATATACATATATATATATATATACATATATATATATATACATATATATATATATATATATATATATACATATATACATATACATATATATATATATATATATATATATATATATATGTATATTTATTATTATTATTTTATTTTTTTTCTTATTAAAACCAAAGGTGTTCAGTGATTGTACATCAAGAGCTCATGTGCACAAGCGCCAAGAGAACTGATAACAGCAGCAACGAGCACCGGCCATAATTTAAAAAACAACACATTCCAGCGGATAGATCGCCTCTTATTTTACACAGACCTACAAATTTCTTATCGAATGGAGATGTTTCTTTCATTTAGCTACAATTATTCGCTGAGTTTAAGTTAATTTTTGAGACGTTTCAGAAAGATTCTCGCAGAGAGACAGCTGAAAGCGCACCCTGTTTTGTATTTATTTTATTTTACAAAAATACAAGGTTTTGTTGTTATTGTTAGCGTTCACAAATAAAAGTAGACCATTTGTAGTCTATTTTAAGTTGTTTCAGCTGTCATGAGGAAAAAAATCCATCAGAACGTGCCGGCGTGTTCTTGGGCCAGAGGGATAAAAATGTAGCCAATTTAGCTTAATATTTATATTTAAATATTGAGCTATAGCCTTATAGTATTTTTAAAAATTTCACCTATTATGAAAAGTGAATAGCCTAGCATGACGGATGCGCAATGTCGAGAGACATGCAGCGGGTCAGACAGTTTGACCACTTCATTAAGTTGTGTTTTATAGTAAATCTTTCTTTAAAGTGAATTTTGTTTAGTAGAAATTGTATCTTAATTTCAATCAATGTTTCATCAACCAATTGTCTATATTTAATAATTAGGAAGAAAACCAAAACGTCGGGTGTGGAATGGATTGCGTAACAAACGAACCCATGTTTCCGCGGCCTTTGAATAAGCAATAGGCCTAGACGTCTTTCTGCTTTTATTAAATTTCTTAAATACATGTCTTTGTTACTTAATTAATTGCTAAGATATTTTTGGTCTAACAATATATTTTAGTTGGTCTAAATTAGACACAAATTTAGGTATAGGCCAATACAAGGTTCCCTTTTAGATAAGCGCGTAAAATTGCTGTTTCGGCCACAAATTTTCGATCGGTGCATCAAATGATATAGGCCTAAACTAAATTTGAAGTATAAGAATAAAGAAACTCTAGACTTATTGGATAGCTACATTTAGAAAATAACTTCAGACATTCCGGTAGCTGAGCAGAGCTGGCGATGGGGTAAATACGTTTGGACAATATACAATAATAATAATAACAACAACAACAATAATAACAACAACAACGTCTCAGCATAGACTTAACACATATTTATTTGTCTCAGCTCACGTCCGCTAACAGGCTAACATAGAGCATCAAAGCTTGCTGTTGGCTACCTACAAATGGCGATGGAAACAACAATGATAAATTTTTCCCCCTTTTGTGGTAATTTAGCACTATTTTCTATGATCTTCTGCTTGCATTTTTGGGCTTCAGTTGGATGCTTTATTTTAATCTTTAGTCAATTGAGTTCAGTTCTAAAAAAAATCAAAGGCTATGTAGTAAATAAGTGAATCTGCGATGGGGGCCCATCATAGGGTGGGGGCCCCCACGCACCGCGGGGGCTGCGGGGGTGTCCCGTACGCCCCTGATTGGAGTCACGATGTATGAGAAAATCATATAAACTGAGTTTAAGGAAAGTCTCACAGGAGGCGGTCATAATAATAAAAACACTTTTTTATTGGTCATGACGATACAAAGCAGATCAAACTTAAATCATCTTAAGCTAAAAATCTCTATAATCTTCACTTAATGCAGTTCATCTGAGGAAACCTTTTACTCCTCAGACTCTCATTCTGGTTTACATTTCTGAAAACTCATTTTAGTGTATTTCATTTACATTGAGTTCACACTTTAATTCTTCCTCTCTAATCTACATGTAGCCTATACTGGACAAACTGTGAACCTTATGAGTTTAATACTGAACACTGCATTGATATCTTAGATATGAGATGATTCTGTATTATAACAACAACTCTACATTTGTGCTGCTCTTTATTTTTAATGGTTTTGTGATCATTGTCTCATCTGATCTAATTTCACTACTGCAATCAATGTATTTATTAGAAAAATCAAACTCAGTTCATATATATTATATTGCTGTAGTTATTCATCTTTAGTGGTTGATGGTGAGTGTGTGTTAGTTTTTGTATTATTAATGTCATATTGTGAGAAATAACAGTAGTGTCTTTCACTAGAGCAGTTTATAGTCTTTTCTCACATATCGTGACTCCAATAATCATTTTCTAACAGCAAACACTCAGAATAAAGTATTGATGATCCTCAGACTATCAACAATCATTCAGCAAGACATTCAGATCATCAGCAGATTATCTCACACTCTTTATTTCATGTAAATAGTTCCTGTTTTCACCTCATTTATTATGCTGATGTCTTAAAGCTCATTTCATTGCTGTCAACAGACTGAGGGGATTTGAGGGTGTTTATAGCCCTATTCTAGTTTTCCAAAACGACGTTTGAGTAACAATTCTTATCAACTTACGTCTGTGATTTTATGTACGGATTCGGACGGGACTAACATCTCCATGTTTATTACCGAGGTAGGAGTGTCTGTGTTTTACATGTGGGCATTTCAGAAGATCACGTGTTCAGAATGTGTGGATTGCGTATGGTCATATGACCGATCAATGGCAAGATGGCGGCGAAAAAGAAAGTGATGCGACACTCTTCCCAGTGTACCAAACACATCTACATCCATTATCGGTGCGCAAAAAGCAGAAACTTGAATACCGGCGCGATAGCGAGAGATTGTACGGTAGTTCACGTTGACCAAAACACACAAGAAAAAGCGTTTTGGAAAAAACATTTTCGAAAATCACAGACATTCGCATTCGGACGAGATTAGATTTCTCTGAGGACCGCCGAGTTTGACGAAAAACAGTAGGTAATTTGCTCTGGAATTTTTACAGAGGTCGTGTGAGAAAAAGACAGACATGGCAGATTCGGAGGGGTTTAAAATCTCAAAGTACGTCTGTGAAACAGAAATTTCTCTAACGTCCCCCTGTGAAACTAGTCCCGTCCGAATAGGGCTGTACGTCTGCTTATTTAAGTCTTTATGCTTTCAACTGTTTTTCTTACTGTTCTTTACTACTTTTCTAGACATCTGCCATTATTTTAATGAAGAAACAGAATAAAGTTAGAATTAGAAACAAAATGTTCTGAATTAGCATCAGTTGTTTTATGCTAGACAGGTATAAATGATTAATGCAATTAGTTTATGGGTGAAATACAAAAAGGGGTTAATATAGCAAAAAAAGAAAGAAAGAAAAGAAAGAAAGAAAGAAAGAAAGAAAGAAAGAAAGAAAGAAAGAAAGAAAGAAAGAAAGAAAGAAAGAAAGAAAGAAAGAAAGAAAGAAAGAAAACTTGTCAAGCATATTTAAAACAAGAATCATTTGACAACATTCAAACACTGTATTGAAGGATCACAATGAAGCCCAAAATACTCTTTAATTTTCATTTTAAATCTTTATACTTTGCCACTTTCCTTCAAACCACTAGCTTTCACTCATTTGTCACCAAGAAGTTTTTAATAATTTAAAATATAATGAAATTTAGTATGATCTCTTACTCTTTTATATACTTTATTAAGTACTGGTCAAAATGAATGTTGTTTCATTTTGACAAATTTATCTGTTACACTAAATGATGATGGGACATTAAAACATTTGGTTTTCACAAAAGTAATTTGAAACATTAAAATAGACACTTGCATTTAACCCTTTACCTGCCCCACCAAGAAAAATGCAATTGAAAATTTTTTTGTTTGCATTTCTTATCTCCTTATGTCACTAGTAACCACACTCAAAAAAAAAATGGTTGATATGTCACTTTATGGTAAAAGTACCGGAATTCATACACACTATGAAAATCAGAAAATAATTTATTTAAAAATATAATCAAAATAAAATAGTTTTGTATATTGAATCTTCTTTATTTATTGAAGTATGCCATAAAATATTTCAGGTTTTCATTTTAACACAGTAAATCATACGTTTTCTTGTTTTTTTTTAATAACAAACAAAATAAATAACACAAATAGCTAAAAGTAACAAAACTAAAGACATAATATTGTTTCTGCATTCAAAAACTAAAATAAATAAATAAATAAAATAGTAATATAATGGTATTTTAGGCTTTTATTATTCAAGAAACAAGCCGTCAAGTGTGGTAGTGCAACAGGGTTTTATTTATTTATTTTTTCAGATAAATGAACATTTGTAATCTTTGTAAACCAGCAATGCTGTGTAGTGTAAGCCAACATTAGAGACAATCCCTCAAACAATATAAAACACTAGGGAAACATTTCAGCAACATGTCTTACATGTGAAATGGTGCCACAGCACGAGTGCTTCCTGAACATGAGAACCCCCCTTTATTTCTCATGGTATGCTGCAAAGCAATCTCACACCTTTCGGACAGTAGTTGCACCGTCCCCGCTTGACACAGTGTTGTGGCCAATGTCACAAGCTGTCATATCGCGCATCTGGTTGAGGTTTTGACAGTGAGGGTCTTGGGGTGTAGTGTTTCTTTGGCGGTGGTGGAGAGCTGGATGATGGTCGACCAACTTTGGATGCAGGCTTGTTGACCTGGTTCATACTATGGGCAACTGCCAGGCGAAACTGTTTGAGAGGCATTGCTTTCTCATTTAGTAGGCTACAGTCTCTCTTGTAGACCAGCCAGGAGTTTGCAATGGACAGATCAAGGATGTATCCAAAGAGGGGAATATACCATCTCCTTGACTTGGCTGGGCTCTTATACAAGTGTACCAGCATGTCAGAAAGATCAATCCCACCCATATGCTCATTGTAAGCAGGGATGAGTGCTGGACATGGGACAGTGATCTTTTCCTTGGACTCTTTGCTCCACCGTTTGACAGTTGAAAGAGGCATGATCCCACTGGCATTGCTCAAAAGGTTGACACATTTGTTGTCAAACCATTTTACTGCAATCACCCCTTCAGCTGACCTGTAGTCATAAGAGCCACGCCCTCTCTTAATCAGCTCTTTATCTGTCATCATAGAAGCTCCACCATTGCGGTTTGGTCAGACGGTGCCAATGCTCTTGACACCCAAGGAGGTTTGCAGGGTCTGGACCAATTTAAAGCTTGTGAAGAAGCTGTCAAAGGATACAACAGAAAGACGTGGCTGTTGTATAGTTTTGCATAGTGTTGTCACCACTTTGGCTCCTAAAGGTAGCATTTGCTCCTCCTCACTGAGGGCGACATTGAAGAATGTGGATGCCCCTTGATACATCAGCAGGTCATGGATGATGCCAGATGAACTAGCTCTGCAGAAGAGTTTAAAACCCCACTTGTCTGGTTTATTGCAAATATATTGGCGGAGGGAGCCAGCTCTTGTGCCTTTATATCCTATCATGACCTCATCCACACTGTGCTTGTGAGTGGACGGTATGAGGAGACACTGCTTGCGAAGCATGTCAAAGAGTGGACGGATTTTGTCAAATCGATCTGGACTCCCACTGCACTGCTGATTGTCATTGAAATGGATATAACGGCTTAACAGCTGGAATCTCTTCCTTGGCATGATATCAGCTATCACACTGAAGCGTGACTCATGGTGCCAGTAATCCTCCAGTGATGGAAATTTGAAAACACCCATAAAAAGTAGCATGGAAAGAAATTCTTCAATTTCTTCTGGGCTGGTCTTGATTGGATCCCCCAGCTCCTGGGCAGAGTACAGGTTGGTATGATGAGCAATATGCTGAATCATCTCATCAGTGAAGAGCATTTTGAAGTATTGGAAGGGTGACTGTACTACCACAGGGGGTTCAAATCTTGGTTCTGTGACCTCGAATTCCTCAATGTCTTCATGCTTCCAGATTCTTCTTGTGCCATTCTGTGGGCCTGAGAGGGAACTTGAGCCAGGGGTATCCTCTGGCTCCTTCAAGGAAACTGTTTTTAGAGTGTGTTTTCCTTTTTTCTTACATAGAAGCTTTGTAGAGGATGTACTTGTTGAGGGAGCATCATCTTCATCTAGGGACTCAAAAAAACTGTCACCAGCTACCTCTTTTTGGACAGGGTGATAATCTGGATCCTCTATTGGGTCATCAATGTCACTGAAATCAGCATCAGAGTCTTGAGGGTTTTCTGGTACAAGGGCCTGAAGAGTGCGTGTTCTTGCACCATAAAAACAGTTGAAATCCATCTAGAATTTGTAAAAAAAAAAAACAACACCAAACAAATAAATAACAATCTCTTACAATTTTACTAATGTTAGTATACCATAATTTGTTATTTAAGAAGTAATTGCATCTGATAATTATGATTTCCACACATTAATTCTATGAATTCATTATGTTTACTTAAAAAAAATCCAAAAGTGACAAAAAATAATTCAGTATATTCATGAAGAAATAACAATAGCTGTCATATTCATAACTAAGAATGATCAGAAGTTTATATTTCTCAGCAAATAGTCCATTCTGACTGCAGAAATGGATGATCTGAAAACATTAGCTTAGCTTTTCTACGTTTACCATAAAGCGACAAATCAACTGTTTGGTTGAGCATGTTTTTGAAAAATTATTACAAAACACACTAAAGTTTTTTCATGGCACCAAATAACAATTTTGTAAAGTTAGGGCTCTTACAGTATAATATGTCAAAAAAATATGCTTACCTTGCAAAATTTCACCTAGAACAGTTCACATGGCAGGAGTGATTTTTTTGTTTCTGAAATCCATGTCAGAAGAAGTGTTGTGACAAGTGCTGTTGATTGACACGCTGACATCTAGTGTATTTTTTGGCATAACATACCTCAACCAGATGGTAGAGATGGCTCAATCAGCTTGAGTTAAATTAGGTACTCCTCTCATTGAAATATAGTGACTCAAAATGTGCTCAATCATTTGGTCGAGCAGGCAGTTAAAGGGTTAATGGGGTTTCTATTTAAATTTGCTTTTGTACATTAAATTTGATTTCTGGTCTTTAATCCTATAAAAACAAACACAGTAACAGATATTTTTTATTTGGGCAGATCAGCTCCTCCAACAAATCTGTAGTTCAGTCAGTGAAGCTCCGCCCACTACAGGTCACTATCAGCAAAGCTCCTCCCACAGCAGTCACATCATCAGTGAAGCTCCTCCCACATCAGTTCATCAATAAATGCAGAATTATTCCCATCAGATGAGCATCAGGAAGAAGAAGAGCTGAAAACTGCAAAGACTGAGTTGAGGACCGAGAGAGCATGAGTGATCCAGAACCCTGCAGAATGAAACACTGAAGATACTGAAGAACAAAGAGGTTGGTGTTTATTCTTCATCCATTCATGATGCTGGACAACATTCATGTTCTTGCACATTTAGATAAACTATCAAATACATAACTGAACTTTTAATGACAACATTCATGTTAGAAAGATTCAAACACTTCTGCATATTTAGATATGCAGTTAAACTATGAAATTATACATAATGTTCTTTTCTAGCTCAGTAAAGGGAAGTTTGAGAAACTTTCATACTGATTGTCAACATCAGATCAAACTAAATATTTACGTATTTTACATTTGTTTCATATTTGCTTCACTATTTCCAGGAGTGTTACCAAAATTTATGCATTTTCAATATAGTTTTCAACATTGTAAATTTTATGAATAAACTGTAACACCAAAATGTATGAAGTAAATGAACTTTCCAGAATGGCTGACAGGGTTGTGAGTGTAACTTGAGCAAAATCTCTTCTTACAGTAACTTTGGTAACAGGGTTAATGAATGCATCATTCATTTGTGTAAAAACTGAGACAATGGATTGAGATGATGGTCTTGTCCTCCCATCATGCTGTAGAAAAGAGCGCCGATGATGTCACTTCCTGGGCATCACAGTTTTAAGAAATCCTCTGGTTTTAAAAGGAGGAAAATTATGTCAGAAGTAACAGAGTTGAGTGAATCATGTAGGACACTGATAATAACACATTTAAAGATGCAGTCAGTCTAGACTTTGAGCATGTGAACTTTCTACAGACACGGCAACGGCAAGATATGAGGTGATATATTTATAAAAACATAAATAACAAATAATAATCACTACAAAATTTGAAAATATACAATCTACTCCACTTTACTGCAAACTTCACTTGATCTTGTGTTTCTGGTGTCCCACATTCACATGTGCATGAAAGGAAGTCAGTGGAAGGAAAAGTCTACTGTGAACGGCCCTTAATAATTACACAGTTTTAGGAAAATAAATTAAATACTACAGAAATATGCTCTAATGTTTTAAATTAAAAAAATGTGTAAGACTTGATTTTCTGTTAGCATATTTTGGCATCTTTGTATACAGGTGCTGGTCATATAATTAGAATATCGTGAAAAAGTTCTTTTTTTTTATTGTAAATTATTAAAAAAAAATTAAACGTTCATATATTCTAGATTCCCTACATGTAAAGTAAAACATTTCAAAAGTTTTTTTTTTTTTTTAATTTTAAAGATTAGAGCGTACAGCTCATGAAAGTCCAAAATCCAGTATCTCAAAATATTAGAATATTTCCTAAGATCAATGGATCAATGGATTTTCAAAACAGAAAAGTTGAAGTTCTTTAAAGTACGTTCATTTGTGCACTCAATACTTGGTCGGCAGCACATATTACAGCAAATGACTTGCTCCTAGCACAAATTACAGCATCAGTGAAGTGTGGCATGGAAGTGATCAGCCTGTGGCACTGCTGAGGCACTATTGAGCCTTCAGATTATCTGTATATTGTTGGATCGACTGTTTCTCATCTTTCTCTTGAAAATATCCCATAGATTCAGGGGTCAGGCATGTTGACTGGCCAATAAAACACAGTAATATCATGGTCAGGAAACCACTTGGAAGTGGTTTTTGCACTGTGGGCAGGTGCTAAAGTCCTGCTGGAAAAGGAAATCAACATCTCCATAAAGCTTGTCAGCAGATGGAAGCATAAAGTGCTCCAAAATCTCCTGGAAGATGGCTGCATTGACTTTGCACTTGATAAAACACAATGGACCAACACCAGCAGACGTCACGGCCCCCCAAATCATTTCTTACTTCAGAAACTTCCCACTAGACTTCAAGCAGCTTGGATTCTGTGCCTCTCCAGTCTTCCTTCAGACTCTGGGACCATGATTTCAACATGAAATGCAAAATTTACTTTTATCTGAAAAGAGGACTTTCGACCACTGTTCACTGTCCAGTTCTTTTTCTCCTTAGCCCAGGTAAGAAGCTTCTGATGTTGTTTCTGTTTCAGAAGTGGCTTGATAGTCCTTTTCCTGAAGATGTCTGAGTGTGGTGACTCTTGATGCGCTGACTTCGGCTTCATTTGACTCATTGTGAAGCTCTCCCAAGTGTCTGAATCGGCTTTACTTGACAGTATTCTCAAGCTCGTGGTCATCCCTGTTGCTTGTGCACCTTTGCCTACCCAATTTCTTCCTTCTAGTCAACTTTGCATTTAATATGCTTTGATACATCACTCTGTAAACAGCCACCACATTCAGTAATGACCATCTGTGACTTACTCTCTTTGTGGAGGGTGTCAATGATTGTCTCCTGGACCATTGCCAAGTCAGCAGTCTTCCCCATTAGTGTGGTTTCAAAGAACAAGAGATACCCAGAATTTATACATTTAATGAAACTCAAATGTAAATATTCTAATATTTTGAGATACTGGATTTTGGACTTTCATTAGCTGTACGCTCTAATCAACAAATTAAAAAAAAAAAACTTTTGAAATGTTTTACTTTACATGTAGGGAATCTAGTATAAATGAAAGTTTAATTTTTAAAAATAATTTACAATAAAAAAAATGAACTTTTTCACGATATTCTAATTATATGACCAGCACCTGTAGTTTGTATAGTCTCACCCAACATAAATATTTTTTTTTTTTTTTTTTTTTAAATCTACAATTTTAACTTGATAACGTGAAATCTAATCATATGTTACCAAAATAAAAAATAAAATAAATAAAAAATACCCCAAAAATCAATTCTGGCCTGGGTAATTAAATGAAGATGGCAGATCAGCCATTGCAGTGTGTCCCACAGTCAGGTATACATTTATTATGCTTACATTTATGATGAGCAATTTATGTATTTCTTATTTTTAAAATTGTACTTGTTGGAAATAACAGCCGCACTTTGCAGAGTTTATTGGTGTTATTGCTTGTTTTTCGCACAACGCTGTGTTGTTGTAGCATTCGTTTCGATTTGACCCATTCACAGGCTTTAGGCTTTGCAGTGCTAATTTTCAAGGCGGGCTTAGCTGTCTTTTAGCACGTGTTAATAAGCAGTATATTATGGGTGTGCGCGAGCGTTCAGCCTCATCGTGTGAAGACCGACTCGCGTAAAGACCTGTGACTCTACCTGCACGACTCGGGTAAAGACCTGCGACTTTACCTGCGCGACTCGGGTAAAGACCTGCGACTCTACCTGCGCGACTCCACCGAGCAAATACATCGGTAGGCACTTAAGTTTCTTCATTTCCTTCACACTTTTCCCTATCCTCAGCATGTGCTTTCAACATATTCCTGTTGTCTCTCGGCAACGCTCCACTAACCCACGTAAAAGGCAGCGCAATGTTTCCAACCTGCGCCCTATTTACTCCTCTACTAACACTAACACTCCTCTCTGTCTCTGTGGGTCTATGGAATTGTCAGTCAGCAGTTAACAAAGCTGACTTCATTCCAGCCTTTGCTACTAATTCTTCTCTCAATATCTTGGGCTTGACTGAGACCTGGATTCGTCCAGAAGACTCAGAAACCCCTGCTGCTCTCTCAAACAACTTCACTCCATCTCATACCCCTTACCAGTCTGGAGGGGTGGGGGCACAGGTCTTCTCATTTCTAACAATTGGAAATATTCGTCTCATTCCTCTCTTTGCAAGAACAATTCATTTGAGTTTCATGCAATTACAATCTCAATTCCTGTCAAAATTCATATTGTAGTAATTTATCGCCCCCCAGGCCAACTGGGTACCTTTGTAGAGGAACTGGACATGCTGCTGTCCTCACTCCCAGAGGATGGTAGCCCACTTGTAGTTTTATAAATTTGGGCACCCCAACAGAAAAATCACATCAATATTTAGTAGAGCCTCCTTTAGCAGGAATAACAGCCTCTAGACGCTTCCTATAGCCTGTAATGAGTATCTGGATTCTGGATGAATGTATTTTGGACCATTCCTCCTTACAAAACATCTCCAGTTCAGTTAGGTTTGATGGTTGCCGAGCATGGACAGCCCGCTTCAAATCACCCCACAGATGTTCAGGTCTGGGGACTTGGATGGCCATTCCAGAACATTGTACTTGTTCCTCTGCATAAAGGCCCGAGTACATTTTGAGCAGTGTTTTGGGTCGTTGTCTTGTTGAAATATCCAGCCCCGGCTTAACTTCAACTTTGTGACTGATTCCTCAACATTATTCTCAAGAATCTGCTGATATTGAGTGGAATCTATGCGACCCTCAACTTTACCAGATTCCCAGTACCGGCACTGGCCACACAGCCCCACAGTATGATGGAACCTCCACCAAATTTTACTGTGGGTATTGTGTAGTTTCCAACAGTAGCAAGTGTTTTTCTTGGAACGCTGTGTTCTTTTGCCGCCATGCATAACGCCCCTTGTTATGACCAAATAACTCAATCTTTGTTTCATCAGTCCACAGCACCTTATTCCAAAATGAAGCTGGCTTGTCCAAATGTGCGTCTGCATACCTCAAGCAACTTTTTGTGGCGTGTGTGCAGAAAAGGCTTCTTTCGCATCACTCTCCCATACAGCTTCTCCTTGTGCAAAGTGCGCTGAATTGTTGAACGATGCACAGTGACACCATCTGCAGCAAGCTGATGTTGTAGGTCTTTGGAGGTGGTCTGTGGACGGTTTTTGACCGTTCTCACCATCCTTCGCCTTTCCAATATTTTATGTGGCCTGCCACTTCTGGCCTTAACAAGAACTGTGCCTGTGGTCTTTCATTTCCTCACCATGTTCCTCACAGTGGACACTGACAGCTTATATCTCTGCAATAACTTTCTGTAGCCTTCCCCTAAACCATAATATAGAACAATCTTTGTTTTAAGGTCATTTGAGAGTTTTGAAGGCCCCCCTTGTTGCCACTCTTCAGCATAGACAGTAAAAGAAATGGACACAGCGACCCCATTGGAACTCAATTGAGACAAGTGAAGCCCATTTTTAGCGATTTTTAGCACTTCCGTTTCTGATGCGCAGACTCAAACTAAGCTTGATGACGTCAGCAACCTGTCTGACAGATGTAAATCTTCTAGTAGCTGTGCGTGAAAACTGCCATCGTTAATCTGGCAGAGACGGCGAGCTTGAGCAGGGAGTTCTTTGGCGTGAGTGAGCAGGAGTAAGTATTCTGATTAATTAGTTTGTATAGTATTTTAAAATGTAACGCCAGTACGCCATATTAAGTTAATGCATACTATTGCCTTCGAGCTTCTCCTCCTGTCTGTATGGTAATTTCTCTACTGTGCGACAGACAGTCGAGTGGATATGACGCAATAGTTAGCCTATTTTTACAAAAACTGTTTCTACGGGGCCATAATGTAACATAGAAGGTAATGGAGCCCTTTATACATTGTCGTGTATGTTTAGAAATAAATAATGGACAAATGGAGTCTTTAAACGCCTCAGATGTAAAGTTATTCGCTGTCAAAGTGACGCCAAAATGAATGGGAGTCAATGGGATGCTAACACAAGTGAAGTTCTGCTACAAGATGGCGGCACGCGGCCGACTTCAACTTCCGGTCGACTTCCTTGGGCACTGCTCTTCAGAGGAGAGTCAAAGAGAACAAAAACTTGCAATTGGCCACCTTAAATACCTTTTCTCATGATTGGATGCACTGGTCTATGAAGTTCAAGGCTTAATGAGATCACCGAACCAACTGTGTGTTCCAAATATTCAGTGATCTAAGTAGTTACAGGTATTCAAATCAACAAAATGACAAGGGTGCCCAAATTTATGCACCTGTCTAATTTAATTTTGATGCATATTGCACATTTTCTGTTAATCCAATAAACCTCATTTCACTACTGAAATACTACCGTGTCTGAAATTGCTGATCCAAACACCCAAATATTTATTAATGAAAATCATGGAAATTGTCAGGGGTTCCTAAACTTTTGCATACAACTTTAAATGGGGTGTTTTGACTTTCGCAGGGATTCTAGAAGCGAGTTTATTGGGTTAGAATTATGCCAGCTCATCTCTGTATTAGAAATGTTTGTTTTTTATTTTATTTTGCACATTTAACAATACCTATGTGTCTACTAATTCATTTCTCATTTTACCCTTTGGTATATTTCACGCTGATGAGTTCCCTTAAAGGTGTCATATAATTGAAAATTTAATTTACTTCAGCAGAGTTAAATAATTACAAGTTCAGTACATGGAAATGACATACAGTGAGTCTCAAACACCATTGTTTCCTCATTCTTATGTAAATTTGATCTGTGGAAAAGACCTCTGAAAAACAGGTTAATCTCAACATAACACCGACTGTTACGTAACAGCCAGGATCATTAATATGTACGCCCCCAATATTTGCATATGCCAGCTCATGTTCAAGGCATTAGAAAAGCCAGTATTAACATCTGGAGCAGCACAGCCAAATCAGACTTTATGCAGGTAAGCAAGCAAGGACAATAGCAAAAAATGTCAGATTGAGCAATAATAACGGACTAATAATTGACTATTTTCTAACCGATTTCAAATTAATCTTCAAGATCCTCTAAATATCATAATATTCTAATATCTGATCACTCCCCAATTTCTCTATCAGTAGATTTCAGGATGGGTTCGAGGTACAGGTACAGTCACATAGAGACTGTGTCTGTACCTCGAACTAGTAAATACAAAAAACTTCCAAAACCTTTTAAGGGTAAAAATTTAATTGATGTTCAAAAAATGAAAATCACAGATAAATCAGATAAACAAATGATAAAGCTTGGGTTACTGAATATTAGATCTATTTCTTCAAAAGCACTTATTGTAAATGAAATTATCACAGACAATAAACTAGACTTGCTGTGTTTGACAGAAACCTGGCTAAAACCAGACGATTACATTACTTTAAATGAATCTAGTCCTCAAGGTTATGATTATCGACACAATCCTCGACAGAAAGGCAAAGGGGGAGGTGTTGCTGTAATTTATAGTAATATATTCAGAATCATTCAAAAGAATTTCAAATATAATTCCTTTGAAGTGATGGTGCTTTATGTAACATTATGTAAGTTGACATTTGTGCTGGCTACTGTATACAGGCCACCAGGGCACCATACTGACTTTATCAAAGAATTTGCTGAGTTTCTATCAGAGTTAGTACTGGCTGCGGATAAAGTCCTTGTTGTTGGTGATTTTAATATCCATGTAGATAATAATAAAGACGCATTTGAATGATATTTTAAACTCTATTGGAGTTAAACAACACGTGTCAGGACCCACTCATTGTCGTAATCATACCCTAGATCTAATACTGTCGCATGGAATAGATATTGATGCTGTTGAAATTCTACAGCAGAGCGATGATATATCAGATCATTATTTAGTCTCGTGTATAATACAATTAGCCAAGGCTACAAAACCACCACCCAGCCATAAATATTGTAGAACAATCACGTCTGCCACTAAAGATTGCTTTATAAATAATCTCCCCGAGCAGTTTCATCGCCTTAGTATACCTGACAACTTAGAAGAACTCGATGCTGCAACACAAACTATTGGCTCTCTCTTTTCCAGCACATTAGATGCGGTCGCTCCTTTACGTCTAAAGAAGATTAAGGAAACTAATCCAACGCCGTGGTATGATGAGCACACTCGGGCTCTAAAACGAGCTGTTAGAAAAGCTGAACGTAGTTGGAAGAAAACAAAACTAGAAGTTTTTCGCCTTTCGTGGAAAGAAAAAATGATTGAGTACAGAACAGCCATAAGAAATGCTAGATCTACTTATTTTTCAAATCTCTTAATAGAAAACAAACATAATCCTAGGTATTTATTTGACACAGTGGCTAAATTAACTAGAAACAGAGATTCAACTGCTGACATTTCCATAGAGCACAGCAGTAATGACTTTATGAACTTCTTTACTTGCAAGATTGATAATATTAGAGAGAAAATTATAAACATGCAACCGTCTACAGTTTCTCTTCAGACAGTGCACTGTAGTGTCCCTGAGGTAAAACTAGAATCATTCGCCTCTATAGGAGAGGAAGAATTATCTAAACTTATCAAATCATCAAAATCAACGACATGTATGTTAGACCCAATGCCGACTAAACTACTGAAAGAAATGCTTCCAGAGGTCGTAGGTCCACTTCTTGATATAATTAATTCATCTTTAACACTAGGACACGTGCCAAAAACCTTTAAGCAGGCTATTATCAAACCTCTTATTAAAAAACCTCAACTAGATCCGAGAGATTTAGTAAATTACAGGCCAATCTCGAATCTACCTTTTCTGTCAAAGATACTAGAAAAGGCAGTTTCAACACAACTGTGTTCCTTTTTAGAAAGAAATGGAATCTGTGAGGATTTCCAGTCAGGATTTAGACCATACCATAGTACTGAGACTGCTCTCGTTAGAGTTACAAACGATCTACTCCTATCATCCGATCGTGGCTGTATTTCTCTATTAGTGTTATTAGATCTCAGTGCTGCTTTTGACACTATCGATCATTACATTCTTTTAAAAAGACTTGAAAACTATATTGGCATTAGTGGAATTGCTTTGGCATGGTTCAAATCATACTTATCTGACCGTTATCAGTCTGTGGTAGTTAATGAAGAGATGTCGTATCGATCACAGGTTAAATATGGGGTACCACAAGGCTCAGTATTAGGACCGTTGCTTTTCACTCTGTACATGCTGCCCTTAGGAGAGATAATTAGGAAGCATGGTGTTAGTTTTCACTGCTACGCTGACGATACTCAGCTCTATATTTCCTCGCGCCCTGACGAAACCTACAAATTCACAAAACTAACAGAATGCATAGCTGACATTAAAAACTGGATGACAAGAAATTTCTTATTATTAAATTCAGAAAAAACTGATTTCCTAATCTTTGGACCAAAAACTTCCTCACGAAAAAACCTTGAATACTCTCTAACACTTGACGGGTGCTCCATTAAACCTTCGTCCTCAGTTAGGAACCTGGGTGTGCTCTTTGATACCAATCTTTCATTTGAAAGTCATGTTTCTAGTATCTGTAAAACCGCCTTCTTCCATCTAAAAAATATATCTAAATTACGACATATGCTCTCAATGACAAATGCGGAACAGTTGGTTCATGCATTCATGACCTCAAGACTAGATTATTGTAACGCTCTACTGGGTGGTTGTTCTGCTCGGCTTTTAAACAAACTACAGTTGGTTCAAAATGCGGCAGCTAGAGTTCTTACTAGAACCAGAAAGTATGACCATATTAGCCCAGTTCTGTCAACATTACATTGGCTCCCTATTAAACATCGTATAGATTTTAAAATCTTGCTACTTACTTATAAAGCTCTAAATGGTTTAGCTCCCCAGTACCTAAGTGAGCTCTTAATGCATTATAGTCCTTCACGTTTATTGCGATCTCAGAATTTAGGCCAGTTGATAATACCCAGAATATCAAAATCAACTGAAGGCGGCAGATCCTTTTCCTATTTAGCACCTAAACTCTGGAACAATCTTCCTAGCATTGTTCGGGAAGCAGACACACTCTGTCAGTTTAAATCTAGACTAAAAACATATCTCTTTGCTCTTGCATACACATAACACATTATCAATACATTAACATTTTTCAAATCCGTTAAAGGATTGTTACGCTGCAATAATTAGGTCGGCCGGAACCGAGAACATTTCCTATAACACTAGATATACCTGTACATCAGAACAAGAATGGCATCTACGCTAATATCTGTCTCTCTGCTTATCCTGAGGTTTGCCGGGTGCTGGATCCAGGCCGTATCCAGGTCAGATGGAGAACCTGCGTCTGGACCTGACTACAACGTAGCCCAGGATCCCCGTATCCGCTTACATATATTTATATATAATCGATTTTTAAACTCTATAATAAAAATGTACAATTCAGATTTTGATCTCCATATACATTTACATATATATATCTTCCAAGGGGTTTTTTCCCTCCTAGGACTTTTTTCCCAGTGCTAGCACGCTGGGTTTTTCTCCTAGGGGGTTTTTTCCACCCCTGGAAGTCAGCCGACATTGGCTTAATGTAGCACCATCTTGTATATGTTACATATTACCACGCTTGTTTGTACAGTTTTAACCACTTCCCTTTTTTTTTCTGTGCTTCTAATATGTAAAGCTGCTTTGAAACAATTACCAATTGTAAAAGCGCTATATAAATAAATTTGACTTGACTTGACTTTGACTTGGTAGAGTGAAAGAAGCAATATTGTCAATGTATAAATCACCTATGGGTACAATTAATTTCTTTCAATGATAAGAAAGTTTTATCTTTCTGCGAGGGAGTGTTATATTACAAACATTTGTTCTGTAACATTTTAGTACTTTTTGAATGGCAAGTTAAAAAAGAATTGATTTTTTTTTTTAAATTATGACTTTTATGGAAAAAAAATAATAATTTTGCCCTTTGAAGGTTATTGGACATTGTGAAATTTGTGTTTTACGTTTGTAACAAGCACATAAAAATAATTACTTTTTTCACTGGAGTAATAATAAAGAAGCTGTCCTACATTCATTAGTCTCACTGTGTTGTGCTTGGAAAACTGCAACATCAAATAAGAAAAAAGAAATTAATAAATGTACAGGCATTGGTATCGGCAAGTAAAAAAAGAACGAGGCATCAGTTTGTGCTGCATCATGCTGATCACGCCCGGTCAAGACAGGGTTTGTTAAAAAGTGAAACATTAAAAGCTTACCAACTTCAAAGTGACAGCTGAGCTTGTTTTTCGTTTAATCTCTGATATTCTCGATTTTACAAGTGCATGTTGTGTTTAGATGTTTTTGCTCAAATTCAGTTGCGCCAATCCTGCTGTAACCATAGCCATTGATTAGCTCAAATTCTAGTGGACGAATAATGATTTGCTAGTAAAATCGGGTGCTCGCACCCCCTAGGGACCCCAAAGGTTGAAAACCCCTGATCTAAATTTCAAATAAATCCGGTGCCATGGCAACAGCAATCGAGATATCAAAAATCAGCTCGTAATTTAGCATCAACAATGTCTTGGGCTACGTTCACACCGTCAGTCCAAATTTATACAAATCCATTTCAAGCTACATTCATATGTGGTTTGAAATCATATTCAAATCACATTTCTGTTTCAGTCTGACCGCTCTGATCAGATCTCGTGTGTGACTTTCTCACAGCACGTAAAATGTACACGTCAGACGCTGTTGTAGGAAACATGCTTAGAGTCGCTGCAGAAACAAGGTTGTGTTGTTGCAAAGTGGCGGTCGAGCAGAACATGACACTATAACGGGGACATGTTTTGAGACCAGCGGAGATAACAGTGCAGAATAAAGCCACTCATCCCAGACGCAAGAGTCCAGTGAACGGCGGCTGCACGATGTCATTTTGTAAATAAGACCACAACTATATTGCAAACCCCTCTATGTTGTGGTTGTTGTAGCTGTTTTTGGATTATGCCTACCAATGCAAAGTGGTTGAAAGATCATTAAAGCAAACAATTGTTCTAAGATTTAATGGTAACACTGTATTTTAAAGTGATGTAGTTACACACTATAGTAATGAGTTAATAATGCTTAATTACAAAATTAAACCAAACCTCAACCCTAGCTCTAAAGTAAATAAATGTAGTTAAAATTATCAGGAAAATTTAATTCTGAAGTGAACTAATCCTTTAAAATTACTCAGTTCTTCTTTGAGTGATTATAATGTATCTACGCCATCTTAAAATAAAGTAACCGATTTAATTGCCGTTTGTGTTTGACCAGTAGGTGGCACTGTCACCAAATTGATGTGGTCAGTGCGGCATAACAATGACAGAGTTTGGTGTCAATATGCAAAACCATTGCAGAGTCATGGCTTTAGATAATTTTTGGTAATTTTGCAGTGACGTTTTTGTTTCTCAAGGTACAATGGTACTGTAGAAAAAGCAAATTTCATGTTCAATTATAGCACCCTCAAAGTGCTGCAGTCTCACCACTTTTTTATGTTACCAGACTAGCTACGTTTACATGCACCCAAATAATCCATTTGTAATCGGAATGACGACTCAATCGGATTTAAAAACGTTCATGTAAGCACCTTAATCAATCCGATTGAGCTTGATCCGAATGAAATTTCGATCGGATTGGAAGGGGAAGTTTATTCCTTTTCTAATCCAATCCAACAGCAAAAAATGACCATGTAAACGCTTGAATCCGACTACCTCCTCAATTGTATTCAGAAGTCTCTGGAACACATGCGCAGTACAATGTTGACACGCATTACGCAGTGCACAAATTCACGTTCACGTCTTTAGCTGTAAAGATGTATGCCAAAAGACAGTGACGTATGTATCCCTTCGTCACAATATTGGAAATCTTTCCGTTTTAAAACAAGTAGGGGAACCAATGGATATCACACAAGTGTTATGCCGGTGAAAAAGTCTCAACCTCGGTCAGTATTCAAAGTGAAAGTAAAAAGTAACGATGCTGTCTGACGCTGCATTAACGGACCATATTCTCTCTGAGACGAATTTCAACATAAAATGCTAATAACAGTATATATACTGTCTTAATTTATTCCATTCTTCATCTTGTGGCAGTACATATAGGCTTGTGAAACAAATGAGAATAATAGTATTTCGTGTAAACAGGTTGTTTTTTTAAAGTCGGTGCTTGAAGTAAAGCTGCGCTAATTTTGATTGATGACTGCAGTGTTAGGAAATATTATAGACTACACTCTAAATAATTTTAACTATAGGCCTATAATTCATTGTATAATAGACCTAAAAAAAAAGTTTAAACATTTTCAAAGATAGCTAATAGCCTAATCTTTATTATTCTCACAGCATGTAGTATAATATTAATTTAATAATAAAAGAAGCCGAACCTAATAGTAATAATAATGGACTAGAAGAATGTAACAGGCCTACATTAATGGGAAATGCCAAATCTTCTTAATATTGGCAAGATTTTATGCTTTAGACAATATCTCTGGCTATTGTCGATACATGATCATCGTCTGTTGATGCAACCCGGGTTACCAAAAGTTTTGATTGGAATGTATTTAAAATACATATAAACGGATATTTGAATCAGATTACAATATTTAGAGTACATGTAAACAGATCTGCAATCAGATTCAGTTCATTTTGTTCATTTGGATTAACGAAAATTTGTGCATGTAAACATAGCTACTGTGAGCCCAAACATATCTCATTATCAAAATATAAAATCTCTCATTTAGGAGTTACAGATAAATTTATATTTATGAGCACACATAACAATGACCCATGTCCGACTTTGTATTTATTTGGCACTTACAATCATAATTGTGACTTTTGGCTTGCAATATTAATGGGTTATTAATGAAAATTCTGTCATCTACTCACTTTTATGTTTTTCCAAACTTGTACAAGTTCTTCTGTTGAACACAAATGTTGGTAATCGGACAGCTGACGGTTTCCATTGACCTCCAGTACTTTTCTTCTACTGAGGAAGTCAATGTTTGGTCAAGATTCTTCAAAATATCTTCTTTAATTTAATGAAATATCTTCAGCAGAAGTAAGAAACTCATACGAGTTTGGGACGACAACAGAATTTTCGTTTTTGGGTCAACCTTCCATTTAATGTTTATTCACACAAATCCAGTGCTGCTAATTTAATTTGTTAGTTTAATAAAAGACATTTTTTATTTAGTTTGTATCAGACTTTCACAGAACATTAACAAAAACATGTAAATGTCAACTATGATAATTTTGTCACATGTAATTTTCACACCATTTCATCTGCCAGCGCTTATTGATTTCCAACCTACACCTGTACCACAAATGACAAGGTAAATATTTTCACTGGTTTCATTAGATATTAGCAGTTCACTCTGTTCAAAATGTTTCACACACTTGCCCTGCTGACTTTCCTCCATATGACACACACACACATTAAATTATTATTTATAAAAAAAAATTTTTTTTGCCTGATTTAATGTTCAGTTACTGCTGTTTATGTTCAGGTAAGTTCAAATGTTAAGTAAAGCACATTTTAAGCATTCAAAGATTTTTTTTCCCATTGTTCTCTATTCAGAAGTAGATTCTCTATTTCTGTAGAGCTGGACATTTTAGGATCAATAAAGTGATGAGAATAAAACCAACCTGTTTGTTCCTCAATATCTTCAATCTTCATGTCTTCAGTCTCATCTTTAATAATTATCTTAATATCTTCAGTCTCCTCTTTAATAAACGCCATCTTTAAGAAGAGAATAGCAGAGTTAATAGTCTTCAATGACCTGTTAAAAACACTCAAAACTAATGCTGCATATTAAAAAACACTTAATATTAAGGCATTTATTATCTACATTTTAGTATTTAGTGAAATATAGATATTTAAGTGATTACTCTTTGATGAAAACATGAGCAGTTTGTTTGTTGTTCTCGTTCATGTTTGAGCAGCACGAGTCGTGATTCAGTGAATCATTTCTCAAAGTATTTCATTCAATTGACTCGGAGTTGAAAAGTTCAGTTTCTCCATCATGACTCTCCAGAGACTGAACTCGTGTTCATGATAAACTGATTTATGATATATATAGAGAAATGAGACGCAGGTTTACGGTTTCTCATCAGTGGATGAGCTTTACTCACAAATATCCTTCATTACAGTTAGATAAAGAATCACAATGTTACATTAAATAGTAAATAAATTCAGTTTACATCAATTGTTTAAAACAAAACACAACTATAAATCATTGAACTGTTTCTGTCGATTAAATCAGCTTAAATTCTTAAAACAAACCTTTCTTCAGTAGAATCACAGCAGATGCAGGAGCGCGGCGCAGTCTTATGACGTCATGTCGTCACTCCAAAATAAAAGTCCTGTTCACACGTTGCATTGTCTACAATCACAGAAGTGCATTGAAATCTAATTACCAGATAATCTTTGTATTGAAATAAAACCTGTGACAAATAAGATGGAAAGAAACATGTTAAAAAGGTTGTATGAGTTCATTCATGTGTCAGTCCAAACTGAAAGACAATTTATCTCTCAAGAATCAGTAATCAAGTAAAATAAGCAAAATTTCAAGTATAAATGTAGTTTATTCAATACCAAAAAATATTGCTTAAAGGTTCAGTAAAATTGAAAATTAATCTTTCACAAATTTGTAATTAAATCAATAACAAGTAAAGTCTTCAATGTCAGGGGTCATTAGTGTGAGTTGCTGCCTATTTAGCAAATCAAATTGTGATGTGGACACTCTTAAAAGAGACTTTCTGTTTCTCTGATGTCGAGTCTAGAGCGATCAAACACACAGTTGTAAACTTCAAACTTCACAGCATGCAGACTCCTAAAGGTCTGCCCTATTTGCCACACACACAAACACACTTCAAAGACACTTATGATGACAGAACATCTAGATATTATAGTCCTTCTAGGTAGTGTTTCATATTAAATTACTCCTAATGACTTTGGTGGACATCTCAATATCACAGAATGTATTGTATATTTGTTATATGTATCAGAGCATAAATGGACACAAACTTACTAGTTGACTCCCCTCATGCAAATGAACTCACTTTCAAACAATAAAACCCTCCCGCCAGAAAATTGCACTTTTCTCACTGGTCATGCCAAAACTCAGAAGTGTGACTTCTTAAAAAGCCTCACGCAGATCGTCTTCTTTCTTCTGGTTCTTCTTTGTTCCCGCTGACGCTACGGACTGCTCATGTGAGATCCCACCCGGCTCCAGGCCTCATCCCTTCAAGCCATGCGCAAGTTCCTTGTCAACCGGCTCAAATTAATGTTGCGAGGCATCGTCATTTTCTTTATTCAACAAAGATATTGATTACAACTTCAGCACCATCGGACCAAACCATCAAGAATTTCTCCTGAGACTGCAGATCCGAACAGCACCGGCTGCACAGCACTGATTTAGTATTAAAGGAACACTCCACTTTTTTTGAAAATAGGCTCATTTTCCAACTCCCCTAGAGTAACACAGTTGAGTTTTACCATTTTTGAATCCATTCAGCCGATCTCCGGGTCTGGCGGTACCACTTTTAGCATAGCTTAGCATAGTTCATTGAATCTGATTAGACCGTTAGAATCTCGCTTAAAAATGACCAAAGAGTTTTGTTATTTTTCCTATTTAAAACTTGACTCTTCTGTAGTTAAATCATGTACTAAGACAGGTGGAAAATGAAAAGTTGTGATATTCTAGCCTTTTATGACTTGGAACTATACTGTCATTCCGGCGTAATAATCAAGGAACTTTGCGTTGTATCATTGCACCTGCTGCAGCCATGGAACGGCAGCAAAGTTCCTTGATTATTACGCCGGAATGAGAGCATAGTTCCTAGACATATCAGCCTAGAAAATCGCAACTTTTCATTTTCCGTCGGTCTTAGTACATGATGTAACTACAGAAGTGTCAAATTTTACACTTTAGATTTGGTCTTAATGCTTTAGATTTTAAAACTATTCAAAATTATATTCAAAATTAACTGGATTAAGAGTTGTGTTTCTAATAATGGATAACCCTGGTTTTGGATCCCTAACCTTATCTTCAAACACTGTGGTGACCTTAAATTCTTACTATATTGCAGTATTAAGTCAGGGTATCCGCGGGGTCTTGAAAAGTATTAAAAGGTGATAAATCAATTTTGGGAAAATTAAGACCCTTAAAAAGTATTAAAAAGTCTAATCACGGCTTTATAAAGTCTTCATTTTTTTAATTTAGTCATTTTTATTAAAAAAACGAACAGGTACATAAACTAGGCTATTGTGGGTGCGTTCGTAAAATTACTGCGAAAATGTTTTATGTATGTTTTATGTTTTCTAATACGTCACCGACAGAATGGTCCAGCGCTGCGCGGCGCCATCTGTAGGACAAAGCTCAGCAAAGATGTAGGAATATCTGATCAGAGTTGTACACGGATACACGTTTTTAAATAAATCTGCCGTGGCAAGCTACTGAAAGTGATTTTCGGTGCTGGTAATCCATATATCGTTTGCTGAAACAAACTCGTCATGGAGAGCGCGTCTCATGGTTGCGTAGTAACGACAGACACCACCGCAGCGCCCGAGCGCTTTGGAAAGAAGAAAGCGGCGCCGACGCGTTTTCCATGCGTTTTTAGACGCGACATATGAACGGTCCCTAAAAGAGTTCAAATGGCTCAACGCACCAAATGCGAGTAGAATCAGCGCTGAAACGTGTTAGGTAACTTTTTTTTTTTTTTTTTTATGAATGTGTTGGGAATTAAATATAGGCTATAATTTGCAACGGCTGTGATTTAATTATATAGCATGCTTGCTGTAGCAGGTGTGTGTTTTCATTTTCGATGTAAATGCTACTTTGCTTGTGATGTTTAAATTTGCATTTAGAATGATTTTTAATTCTGTTGTTTACAAAGAGAAGTTTCAGTATCACATGATTCTTCAGAAATGCTGATTTGCTGCTCAAGAAACATTCACTATTTATATTATTAAGGTTAAAATGCAGTTTTTGCTGCTTAAAATTGTGGAAATCCAATGTAAACATTTCTGGTAAGATTTAATTAATCAAAAATTAATACTTTAATCTGTCATACTTTAAAGTGATAAAGTGAGTGAAGAGTGAAGACATTTAAAATGTTACAGAATATATTTTAATAAATAATATATTTGATAAATACATGTAATATAATTTCAAATAAATGCTGTTATTGAACTTCCTGTTTTTCAAAGAAAACGAACAAATATCACCGTTTCCACAAAAATATGAAGCAGCACAACTGTTTTCAGCATTGATAATAATCATAAATGTTTCTTGAGTATCAAATCAAATTGTAATTGTTCTGAAGGATCATGTGACACTGCAGACTGGAGTAATGATGCTGAAAATGATCACAGGAATAAATTACATTTTACAGTACATTTCGCAGGTACTTTAATAATAACAATTATATACACACACATATAAAAATATAGCTGCAAGCAGCAATTCGGGGCCAAGCCCCAGAAGGGGCAGTAGCGCAATACGGAGCAGGAAGAGCAAAAACAGCAGAAATTGAATGTACATGCTAAACAGCTGGTTCAGAAGGACAGGTGGAAATGAAATGAAAATCAATAGAAGTTCAGAGAATGAACAGGGAATGAACTAAAAACACTTGTATCTCATTCAAGAGGAATAAAGATTAGTACAATGCTTATTTGGATAAAAAAGGTATCAAAATGACTCATTACACACAATTGTATAAAGGAACCCCACACGGGATTCGAACCCACGACCTCCGAGTCCAGTGTCCATTTCTCATCTCATTGCACCACTGTGCAGGTGAATGTTGGCACACCTGCCGAAGTTCATTAGTTCATGTGAAAATGAACTCAAAATGAAGAATTTTTATAAAACTGCACTGAATGTTATATTTAATAACTACTTTAGATCATTCTGCAGCTCATCATGCTGTAGCGCAATACAGAGCAGGAAGAGGAAAAACAGCAGAAAATGAACAAACATGAAACAGCTGGTTCAGAATTACGGGCGATAAGCTTAGATGAAAATGAACACAGCATGAAACAAAAAGCATTTATTTCTAATCCAAGAGGCAGTAAAGGAATCAAAACACACTATTTCATAAAACCGCTCCACCTGGGATTCGAACCCACTATCTTGGGGTGCAGAGCTCATCAGGTAACTGGCTTTACACATTGAGCTACATTCAACAATCTGTGGAAGAGAACTTTTAGTGTAAGAAAGAATTTACAAAAAAGCATTACTTAGCATGCTAACCATATTAGCATGCTAAGCTAACTTAATGCTAATGAAGCTCATGGTTAACTTGATAGCTGAAGAGCCACATTAAAGAGAATGACAACTGGTTAGCATGCTAAGCAATTAGCATGCTAAGCTAACTAGCATAAGACAACAAACACAAGCAAGGTCACATTCAGAGATGAATATCTTGGGAATGGTAGCGAATATCAAAAATCCGTTCAGTCATTTCTGTGCGGCTCGGTCCAAAGATCACCTGAGCTGATTTTGGACAAAATTGGACAAAAATTGTAGGAGGAGTAGTGAAAAAATGGAATACTGTACTTTTCAAAATGGCCACTACTGTACTGGGTGGAGTTCACAAAAAAAAAAGCTTCATAGCATGTTAACCATATTAGTATGCAAAGTTATTTAATGCCAACTAAGTTTTGGTTAACCTGTTGACTGAAGACCACATTAGAAAGAATAGCAATAGTTTAGCATGCTAAGCAATTACTGTGCTAAGCTAACTAGTATAAGACAACAAACACAAGCAAGGTCACATTCAGAGATGAATATCTCGGGAATGGTAGCGAATATCAAAAATCCGTTCAGTCATTTCTGTGCGGCTCGGTCCAAAGATCATCTGAGCTGATTTTGGACAAAATTGACCAAAATTTGTGGGAGGAGTAGCGAAAAAACTGTTTTTGATTTAATTCAATATGGCAGACAGGTACATTTAAGGAAAATGACAAATGACACATTGTCGGAATCGGCATAAACCAGGGAATAAAATGACATAAAGCAGACAAATTTTGGATAATGTTTTCAAAAGTTATAAGCAATTTTGCAAAAATCATTATATCTGTGGAACACTAGGTGGCGCTGTGCTGAAACTTCTCATGTACCTTCAGGACACTCTGATGGTCATATGTACCAAATTTTGTGATGATATGTCAAATTGTTTAAAAGTTATTGCAACTTATGACAAAATTCAAAATGGCGGACACGTGGTTCATCCGATGTTGAAGAATTTGATATCCTCGGATTCGGCATGGCACAGGGAATCCATAGACACCAAGATCTTGATTTTCTAATAAAGTGTTCAAAAGTTATTGGCCAAAATAGCCATTTTTCAGATCTCATGACCTGTAGGTGGCGCTGTTCCCAAATTTGGCATGGAACCTCAGATCATGGTCTTGATCAAGTGTACCAATTTTAGTTTTGATTGCTCAAAGTTTGGCCGAGATACAGCCTCTATAGCAATTTTGGGTCAACCTCGTTAACTTCGTGACATCATAACTTTTGAACAAAGATGAATAAAAAAAATCTGTTCAGTCATTTCTGTGCGGCTCAGACCAAAGATCACCTGATCAAAGTTTGGACAAAATTGGACAAATTTTGTAGGAGGAGTAGCGAAAAAACAGAATACTGTACTGTTCAAAATGGCCGCTACTGTACTGGGTGGAGACTTAATGTAAGATATTGAATGTGATCAGTATGAAGAGAGGAATCAGTTGTATTGACATTCATTTTTCTGGAACAAAGGGTTCAAAAGTTATAACCTTTACAAAAGTGAATATTTGAACTGGTGGTGGCGCTATAGACTTAGTCCTAGATACTCCAAAGTTGGTCAAATTACTTTTAATTACTATCACTACAAGCATGCCAAATTTGATAATTTTCCTTCTTATGGTTCATTGATTACCATACAGGGGGAAGAAGAATAACTACGAATTTGGACATAAAGGAATTGCATGTGATAGCTTCAGATTAGACCAGTTTTAGGCAGAATGCCTAGAACAGACACAAGTTCTGCATCTTTTCCTGCCACAGTACCTCATGCGGTCTGGGCATGTGTCACACTGAGTTTCGAACCCACGATGCAGAGCATTCGGGATCCGTGGCGTAACACATTGAGCTAATCAGCCATGCAAGTTCATCAGTATGCTAAGCAGAGGTTTCAGTGTGAGAAAGAGTTCACAAAAAAAAAAGCTTCATAGCATGTTAACCATATTAGTATGCAAAGTTATTTAATGCCAACTAAGTTTTGGTTAACCTGTTGACTGAAGACCACATTAGAAAGAATAGCAATAGTTTAGCATGCTAAGCAATTACTGTGCTAAGCTAACTAGCATAAGACAACAAACACAAGCAAGGTCACATTCAGAGATGAATATCTCGGAAATGGTAGTGAATATCAAAAATCTGTTCAGTCATTTCTGTGCGGCTCGGTCCAAAGATCATCTGAGCTGATTTTGGACAAAATTGACCAAAATTTGTAGGAGGAGTAGCGAAAAAACTGTTTTTCATTTACTTCAATACGGCAGACAGGTACATTTAAGGAAAATGACAAATGATACATTGTCGGAATCGGCATAAGCCAGGGAATAAAATGACATGAAGCATACACATTTTGGAAAGTGTTTTCAAAAGTTATAAGCGTTTTTGAAATAATCATTACATCTGTGGAACAGTAGGTGGCGCTGTGCTGAAACTTCTCAGGTACCTTCACGACCTTCTAAAGGTCATACATACCAATTTTTGTGAAGATATGTCAAATTGTTTAAAAGATATCGCAATTTATGACAAAATTCAAAATGGCGGACACGTGATTCATCCAATATTGACAGAATCGGTATCGTCGGATTCGGCATGATCCAAGGAATCCATAGACACCAAGATCTTGATTTTCTGACAAACTGTTCAAAAATTATTGGCCAAAATAGCCATTTTTCATATCTCATGACCTGTAGGTGGCGCTGTTCCCAAGTTTGGCATAGACCCTCAGACCATGGTTCTGATGAAGGGTACCAATTTTTGTTTCGATTGCTCAAAGTTTGGCCGAGATACAGCCTCTATACTAATTTTGGGTCGACCTCGTTAACTTCGTGACATCATAACCTTTGAACAAAGATGAATAAAAAAAATCTGTTCAGTCATTTCTGTGCGGCTCAGTCCAAAGATAATCTGATCAAACATTGGACAAAATTGGACAAATTTTGAAGGAGGAGAAGCGAAAAAAACAAATACTGTACTTTTCAAAATGGCCACTACTGTAATGGGTGGAGACTTAATGTAAGAAGTTGAATAGCATCAGCATGAAGAGACGAATCAGATGAACTAAATTTAATTTTTCTATGACAAACAGTTCAAATGTTAAAACCGTTAGAATTTTGAAATTTTGAACTGGTGGTGGCGCTATAGAGTTGGTTCTAGAGACTCCAAATTTGGTCCAATCACTATTCATGAGCATCTCTACAACTGTGCCAAATTTCATCATTTTCTCATGTTCCGTTGATAGGGCTGCCATAGACTCCCATTCGGGAGGAAGAATAATAATAATAAAAGGGAAAACGTACAATTACAATAGGGGCTACAGCCCCTTCGGGGCTTGGCCCCTAATAATGTGTGTGTTTCCATCGTAGGTTAGGTCTTAAATTTCATGTAAGGTGGTATTAAAAAGGTCTTAAAAAGTCTTAAATTTAACTTGTTCATATCTGCAGATACCCTGTAAGTGCAGAAAATTACCTATCAAACTCTTGAATTTCCACAAACAAGCTCTAGATTCCTGGAAGATGCTTTCAATCTGTCACGGAGACGAACTCCGTGATTCCCTCCTCTGGCCATCGGAGGGAACCATCACCTGAATATTAGCACACACACTCACCCACACTACATTTCCCATAAGCCCGTACCTTGGACTGATTACACCTGCAGCTGAATCACATTACCCGGACTATAAAGGACTGCCATATCCACCTGTCAGACGCGAAGTCTTGTTTTGCCGTGGTGAACAATTCCGAGCGTTATTTCCTGTTTGATTACTTGTTGCTGTCTGCCTGTATACCCGTCTACGATCCATTGCCGCCTACCTCTGACGTCTGCCTGTTTTCCCGTTTCTGTGAGTGTTATCTGCCAGCCCTGACTTACTGCCTGTCTGACCACGATTCTGCCTGTTCCTTACATACCAGTTTGCTCCTGTCTGACCCTGCCTGTATTACTACGATTCTTCTAATAAAGCATGCAAATGGATCAATGCCCGAGTGATGATTCGTTACAGAAGACTTCGCCAGAACAAGATCCAGCTGCTTTTACCCACCTGTGTGCTACGATGTCTGCTCAGGCCAGCCAGCTCGCCGCCCATCAACACCAACTTAATCGCCTCACTTCCATCACGGAGGAACTAGTTAAGGCACTACAGAGACTGCAGATACCCGCGCCAGCGGCGCCCTCTCCCCCCGCCGCGGCCGCCATTAACCACGCGGCAGGAACGCCGTCGCCTAGCAACCCTCGTCTCTCACTGCCAGAAAAGTTTGACGGTGATCCAGCCAAGTGCAAGGGCTTTATCCTCCAGTGCTCCCTCTTCATTAATCAACAACCAGCTTTATATCCCACGGAGACTAGTAAGATTGCTTTTGTTTGTTCTCTGCTTACTGGTAAGGCACTAGAGTGGATAACTGCCATATGGGGGGAGAATGGGTCCACCTTTTCCACGTTCGATTACTTTATGCAGCAGTTTAAAGCGGTGTTCGACCACCCGAGTGATGGGAAGGGAGCGGGTGATCGACTGATGGAGCTGTCACAGGGCAGAAGGACGGCGGCTGAGTATGCCCTGGCATTCCGCACTCTCGCCGCTCAAACCAACTGGGTGAGTGATACCCTGAAAGTTTGTTTTAGACGCGGATTGTCTCATGAATTACAGTCAGAGCTGGCATGTCGAGATGAGGGGAAGAGCTTGGACCAGTATATTGAACTCGCCATTCACGTGGACAACCTGATTCGAGCTCGCAAGTCTGGCCAGAGACGTAATGTCCGCCCCATTCAGCCGACAGAAGCAGAAACTCCAGAACCCATGCAAATCAACGCATACCACATCTCCGAGGAGGAGAGGAATCGCCGCCTGACTAATAGACTTTGTTTGTACTGTGGCAGTCCCGGTCATGTTCGTAACACTTGTCCCGTCCGCACTCGTCCTGAAAGTCAGCGCATGGTGAGTGAATCCAATCCCTATTATCACTCAGATTTAACTGTGTCCGTACCTATAACCCTCCAGATTCAGAACACTCAAATGAATACCACGGCTTTACTGGATTCAGGGGCTGCGGGGAACTTCATTTCCCAAGCGTTCGCACAGCTACACAACATTCCTCTAAACATTCCTCTCAACATTCTTCTCCCCTCACAGTGGAAGCCATAGACGGGCGACCCCTGGGCTCCGGACGAGTCAACACCATCACCCAACCCTTAACCATGCAAACTGGCATATTGCACACAGAGTTCATACAGTTCCATGTGTTACCCACCTCAACCTCGGCTATTATACTCGGATTACCCTGGCTCCGCACGCACAATCCCACCGTCTGCTGGAGAGAGGGTCAAATATTGCAATGGGATAAGAATTGTTTTACCAAATGTCTGTCTCCTGTCACCTCTCTACCCCTCAGAACAGTCCAGGCCGATGACTCTTCACCCGGTTCCGAGTATCAAATCCCCTCAGATTATCAGGATCTATCGCTGGCATTCAGCAAAGTACGCGCCACACAATTACCACCGCATCGCCCATATGACTGTGCCATTGATCTTCTCCCAGGAACAACACCTCCTAGGGGCTGTATCTTCCCGCTCTCCCAACCTGAGTCAGAATCCATGAAGAAATACATCGAGGAGGAACTGGTGAAAGGATTCATCCGTCCTTCCACGTCACCCGCTTCAGCGGGCTTCTTCTTCGTGAGTAAAAAGGACGGAGGTCTGCGTCCCTGTATTGATTATCGTGGTCTCAATGATATAACTGTCAAGTTTCGCTACCCATTGCCCTTAGTGCCTGCAGCCTTGGAACAGCTCCGAACAGCCAAATTCTTCACCAAGCTCGATCTACGGAGTGCCTATAACCTACTTCGCATCCGGGAGGGTGACGAATGGAAAACCGCCTTCTCAACGGCCACCGGACACTACGAATATCTCGTTATGCCCTTCGGGCTTGTTAATAGTCCGTCTGTCTTCCAGTCGTTCATAAACGACGTGTTCCGAGATATGCTTAACCGTTTTGTTATTGTTTACATAGACGATATCCTGATTTACTCCGATACCATGCAGGAGCATGTGCAACAGGTCAGACAGGTTCTCAAGCGCCTCATCCAGTATCAGCTCTATGCCAAGGCTGAGAAGTGCGATTTTCACAAGTCCTCCATCTCATTCCTGGGGTACATCATCAGCCCCGAGGGCGTCGCCATGGATGAGGGAAAGGTAAACACTATCCTGAAATGGCCGCAGCCCCAGACTGTCAAAGAGATGCAGCGATTCCTGGGCTTTTCAAACTTCTACAGGCGCTTCATCCGCAACTTCAGTTCCATAGCCAACCCTCTTACAGGTATGGTCAGAAAAGGTCAGAGTCAACTCAGATGGACCCCTGAGGCCTTACACGCTTTTCAACAGCTCAAGGAACGCTTCACCTCCGCGCCCATACTGCACCACCCCGACCCGTCACTACCATTCATAGTCGAGGTGGACGCATCTAACACAGGTCTCGGCGCCATCCTATCCCAGCGTCAAGGTAATCCTCCTAAAATGTTTCCCTGTGCTTACTATTCCAGAAAACTGAATGCTGCTGAACGAAATTACGATGTCGGGGATCGGGAGTTGCTGGCCATGAAAGCGGCTGTTGAGGAGTGGCGTCACTGGCTGGAAGGAGCCGTGCATCCGTTTGTCATACTAACGGACCACAAGAACCTCGAATACCTCCGCACCGCCAAGAGATTGAACCCCCGTCAGGCCCGATGGTCCCTTTTCTTCTCACGCTTCAACTTCACCGTGACTTATCGACCCGGCTCAAGAAACACCAAAGCGGATGCCCTTTCGCGTCAGTTTGAAGGTGAGCAAGAACACAAAGACCCAGAAACCATAATTCCATCTTCTCTTGTTATCGCACCTGTACAGTGGGACGTTATGACCGAACTGGAACAGGCCAACGCAGAGATCGAGGTCCCTCGAGGATGTCCTCCGGAGAGAACATTTGTACCACCGGCTCTGCGCCCTCGGATACTGGAGATGGTTCACAACTCCCCAGCAGTCGGTCACCCAGGCATCACCGCTACCATACAAGTCATACAGAACCGCTTCTGGTGGCCTTCCCTATCGAAAGACACTACTCAGTTTGTCAAAGCCTGCTCGATCTGTAACCGTCATAAGTCCTCTCATCAGCTCCCAGCCGGTCTGCTGCATCCTCTACCCGTGCCCCAGCGTCCTTGGTCCCACATCGCAGTCGACTTTATAACTGATCTCCCTGTTTCCAACGGCTACACCACCATACTCACAGTAGTGGATCGCTTCTCCAAGGCATGTCGTCTGATCCCATTACCCAAACTACCCACCGCTATGCAGACTGCCGAACACCTCTGCCAGTGGGTGTTTCGTATATATGGATTACCCGAGGACATTGTGTCAGACCGAGGTTCGCAATTCACATCTCGCCTGTGGTCCGCTTTCTGCCAAGCACTAAACATCAATGTCAGTCTCACATCCGGGTACCATCCACATTCCAACGGGCAGACCGAACGTCTTAACCAAGAACTCACCCGCTTCCTCAGATCATACTGCAACGGCAATCAAGACGACTGGTCCCGGTACCTCCTATGGGCTGAATACGCCCAGAACTCTCTCCGTAAACCAGCAACCGGCTTAACCCCGTTCCAATGTGTCCTGGGCTTCCAACCGCCCCTGTTCCCTTGGTCTGGTGAGCCCACCGACGTACCAGCTGTCAACGACTGGCTCAACCGTAGCGAAGCCACCTGGGATAGAGCGCACACACACCTGCAACACGCTGTTCGCCGTCAGAAGGAACAAGCTGACCGCCACCGTCGCCTCGGACCCCTTTACCGCCCTGGTCAGTGGGTATGGCTATCCACAAGAGATATGCGCCTGCGACTCCCATGTAAGAAGTTAAGTCCAAGGTACGTTGGCCCTTTTCAAATCACGCACCAGATAACACCAGTCTCATTCCGTTTGGCATTACCTAACCATTATCGTATTTCTCCCACTTTCCATATGTCCCTGCTCAAACCCGCCGATGGCCCCCACAAGGAGGGGGAGGAGAGGTCCAGTGACGAGGGCCCCCCACCCGTCTTGGTCGACGGTGAGGAGATCTATCAGGTCCGAGAATTGTTGGATTCCATACGTCGCGGTCGCACACTCCAGTACCTAGTTGACTGGGAGGGGTTTGGTCCGGAAGAACGCTCCTGGGTCAATTCGGATGATATCCTAGACCCCAGCCTGGTGGCAGAGTTCCACACGAACCATCCGGATAAGCCAGCCCCTCGTCCTCGAGGAAGACCGCGACGTCGCCAGCATCCTCGCGCCAGGAGGCGCTCGCAGGGGGGGGGCTCTGTCACGGAGACGAACTCCGTGATTCCCTCCTCTGGCCATTGGAGGGAACCATCACCTGAATATTAGCACACACACTCACCCACACTACATTTCCCATAAGCCCGTACCTTGGACTGATTACACCTGCAGCTGAATCACATTACCCGGTCTATAAAGGACTGCCATATCCACCTGTCAGACGCGAAGTCTTGTTTTGCCGTGGTGAACAATTCCGAGCGTTATTTCCTGTTTGATTACTTGTTGCTGTCTGCCTGTATACCCGTCTACGATCCATTGCCGCCTACCTCTGACGTCTGCCTGTTTTCCCGTTTCTGTGAGTGTTATCTGCCAGCCCTGACTTACTGCCTGTCTGACCACGATTCTGCCTGTTCCTTACATACCAGTTTGCTCCTGTCTGACCCTGCCTGTATTACTACGATTCTTCTAATAAAGCATGCAAATGGATCAATGCCCGAGTGATGATTCATTACACAATCATAATCTTTCCCCACACAAGTGTATTATGTGGAATAATGGAAATGTAACAAATCCCTTTTTGAAAGGAATGGGTGAATCAAAATATATTTGTTTCCGATTTGTTTAGTGCTCAAGGAGACCTTCTCTCTTTTTCTGATTTTGTGTCTTTGAAAGGTGCAACAATTTCATTAAGAGACTTCATTAAGGTGATTAAAAGTATACCTGGCAGTTTAAAAAAATTGATTAAAGATTTGTTTAAAAAATCATATAAACAATCATATCAACTTCTTCATTAGAAATGATTTTTCTTCAAGAACCCTCCCTGAAGCACAATCTAGAGTATCTGTTATCTAAACTCTGATTTAAATTGATTAAAAGTAAAATTAAAAAACTCCATTTTAAAATTTCTCATAGGTATTACACTTGTAATTTATTTTAGAGCAGATTTTCTGAGAATGTGTCTTCATTATGTTCTTTTTGTAATACTGAAGAAGAATCAGTTCTATATTTGTATTATCAGTGTCCATTCTGTAAGTCCTTTTGGTCAGAAGTTAACATGTTAGTTTTCTTCTGCTGTAACAAACTGGTACAAATGACTGAATCTATCATTTTCTTGTTTGATTTTCATTCTAAGGGTGTTATACTTGATTGCACTGTTTTACTGCTTTGTCTTCTGGGTAAATTTCATCTTCACAAAGCCAGAATTATCCACTAAACCCAATTTTAGCTTTTATTTAATTTAAAAAAATGTCAAAACATTTCAAATCAAAGGTGTCAGAAATGTTTAACATCTTTGAATCTGTTGTAAAGAACCTTTAAATGTATAATTTAATTTACATTGACGAAATGTAATACTGTGTTGATTTAATTATTATAAACTTTTGTGATGTCCGTATGCCCCCTATTCTATTGCATTTTTTTTCTCTCGTTTTTATATGTATACTTAATTTGCAATTTAAAATGAAAATTGTGTTTCAATTTAGATGGACACATGAATTAACTCATGTACAACCTTTTTACCATGTTTGTTTGTGTCTTATTTGTCCCTTATTTTAATACAAGATTATTTGGTAAAACAGTTAGATTTCTATGCACTTCTGTGATTTTAGACAATGCTGTGTGTGAACAGGACTTTTATTTTGGAGTGACGACATTACATCATAAGACATAAGACTGCACCGAACTCCTGCATCTGTTGTGATTCTGCTGCTGAAAGGTTTGATCAAGTGTAGATCATAAATGCCAACATATAAAATGTTAGTTTTCAGTGTTTTTGTCTAAACCATTAACTATGTTAATTCTCTTCTTAAAGATGGAGTTCATTAAAGAGGAAGAGAGTGAAGACATAAAGATGGAGTTTATTAAAGAGGAGACTGAAGACATGAAGATTGAAGAAACATTCAGTGTGAAACATGAAGAAACTGAGGAACAAACAGGTTGGTTTTATTCTCACAGCTGAACTCAGTAATTTGATCATTATTAAAATGTCCAGCTCTACAAATATAGAGAATATTTTGTGCAACATTAAACCCAATATGTTCTTCTAAATAGAGAACAATGGAAAAGTAAATAAGTTTTTCTGTTCATGCTCAAAAGTGCTGTACTATCATTTTAACATACCTGAATAGGGATGGGCGATATGGCCTAAAAAATGTATCACGATAATTTCAGGTATTTATTGCGATAACGATACCAATGACGATAATAAATATATATACATATTTTTTAATTATTTATATATCATTATTATCATTATAAATTATTTTCTTCTGTAAAATAGCAATTATGTTATGTTTAAGTTGTGTTCCAGTGTCTGTGCTAAAAAACATCACAACAATTACACAATAATAATTAAAATCAATTTTAAGTTTAAAATGTAAACAGATTCTGTATTTTACTCTCTTGGTGCAAACAGCAAAAGGAACAATCACTATGTCTTCAGTTGTGTTACAACAAAATTACAACATAGTATAACTGCAATAAATCCTGATAAAGAAATTGTAAAAAATAGTGCAAAATTAACAATCCCAACTATGTCTATAAAAGTGCAAAACACAAGATAAATTAAAAACAAATCAATAAATTAAATTGAAATAAAAGCTTAAAGGTACAATTTGTGATATTTTTTTCCACTAGAGTTCGCTAGAAGCCTATTCAAAACAAAGGCGTAGTTTGATGACGCCAAGTTTTAGAGCGGAAACTTGGGACATGTGGTCTCCATCTCAACGGACGGTGCAAAAGAATAGGGATTGGAGTCTGGAAGAAATAATGTTCTTGGATGCGATTATTAATGTTAACTGTAGTATGAAGCAGAGCAGGACCGAGTGTTGCGGGAGCTGAACGAGGAGCTGGAGCGATTGATCAACACACGCCTCACGAGCAGCGGGACTTTTATTATGACACAGTCGCCGGCGCCGCTTCCGGGAGCTGTCCTTGTCGACAGAACCAGCGGCAGATGGTAAACAGTAATTATGTTCCATAAATAAGTAACACAATCCACCATAAAACGTGCAAGAAGTAAATAAGGAACTGCTTGAAGCAAGCTAGTGGTTTGCTGGACGCTAGACACTACTTCCGCATTTGTCCACGGCACTGTTGTCATGTGGTTTCTACGTCAGTAAAGGCGGTAACAAAGGTAACTGACGTCATTGACAGGCGACTGCACTGCCCCGTGTCACTGTTTAGAATGGGAATTTTTTTCATGATTTACAAGTAGTTGAAAACATTAGAGATATTGTTAGTAATCAGCTGGACAAAATATATAACACTAGCCTATTGGTTTTTGGATATTTTACTGCAAAAATTTTACATATTGTACCTTTAATTAAACTGTAAACACTGATATACTCTATCTGTAAACAAAATATAGAAATGAGGCTGACATGAACATGTGCACTGGTAGTGCAAGTTATTTAACACACATACTAGTGTGATTCAGTAGCTTTCAAAAAGAACAGGGCTCACACCTTAAGATTTTTGGTCAAGAAGACCAACATATTCACTGTAGCTGGTTTCAGAAGAGACCTTTGGCAAGTCACTACATTTCCAGCAGCGCTGAACACCCTCTCTGAGGGTGTACTTGTGGCGGGGATGCACAAGTACTTTTTCGATGTTAGGGAAAATTCACCTCATGTACCTTCCACCACGTAAGGGGATTGCTTTCACCATCTGCAAGTGGCCCATGGAGGTAGTTGTTTAATTCAGCATCAATTTTCTCTGTTTCAGAAAGGTTGGTCATCTCAGCAGCTGGTTTCTTGAAAAAACTTCCAAGACTCTTCTTCTGCTTTTTAGATGCACTCTGAGCTTCTTTTGTTGATTCAGCTGATGTTACAGGGTAGCAGAGCCAGCATATCTTGGCATGACAGAAAGGGATTCCACCTCTCTGACTACTCTGGCTTTGATGACCAGGATCTCTTCTTGACTCATATACTGAGTGCGGAAGCGTGGATCAAGAATTGTTGCCATGTTGATCATTTCCTGAACCTCTAGGTCACTATATTTGGTGTTCATGTAGTCCAGTATTGAACTTTTAATTGTCTTGGTGAGATCTGAGTCTTCATCTTTCCCCTGCAGCAGCTCACTGTTGAAAAGGTGAAGAGTAGGCTTCAAGCATGACACTGTGACATAGTTTTCAGAAGAGAGAGCATCTGTAAAATCAAGAAGAGGCCCAAGTGCCTTACTGACAGAGTCTAGGACATCAATATCCTGCCAAGTAGGCACCAGATGCCTGGTTGATCTGTCAGCAGCAAAGACTTGCGTTCTCTTGCTCAAATATCCGCTGAATCATCTTCTGCCTTGATCCCCATCGTGTTGCCGATTCAGTCACAAGTTTGTGTGGTGCAAGGCCAAGTTCTACTTGAGCATCTTTGAGTGTTCGCTGCTTTTTCCAGCTGTGCGAAAAAAAACACTGACAATCTTCTTACAGACTCCCACAGCTCTGTCAATCCTGGTATCCCTCATGCTTCTCTCTGCAAAACAACAAAACCATTTGTTTATTTTTATTTATTTAAGTTTATTTGTGGTTTTATTTATTTAAATGAAAACAAAAAGTAAAAAAAAAACCCAGTTCAGTTAAAATTAAAAATAGATGAAACAAAAAAAGGTATAAAAAATAACATTTAATATTTTTAAATGTATATAAAATACATATTAGCTAATATAATGAATTACTGTTCAGAATACTGCGTATAGTTACATTACTAATGCAGAAACAAATACATAAAGTAAATATTAAGATCATGTTTGCTCAGTGTGCATGCATTAAAATGATAAGAGAGAAAGAGTAAACTTACCAATAGCGATGTGTAGACAATGGCCAAAACAAGATGGTCTTGTCCACATGTTTAGAGAGACTGCTTTCACTATATTGGCCCCGCTGTCCCTTGTTAAGCACACCCGTTTCTCCTCATCTAAATTCCATTCTTGAAGAAACTGCTTCAAGCCACTTGCAATGTTTTCACCTGTGTGGTCATCTGGGAAAAAACTTGTCTGGATGCAACAGCTGTTCAAACTCCAGTCACTTGTTATATAGTGAACCGTAAGGCTAATGTACGGCTCAGTCGCTCTGCTACTCCATCTGCAGTTCAAGCATAAAAATCCGCCGTAGACAGTGCTGTTTGGAGCCTACCACGGCACTCCTCATACATCGCTGGCAGGGCTGTTTTGGAAAAGTACTTCCTTGAAGGCATGTTGTATCTTGGGTTCAGTTTATTGATCATTCGCTTGAATCCTTTTTCGACAGTGTGGAATGGCAACATTCAGTCTTTTTCCAAACAAAACACCACGGCTTCCGTCAGTTCCTTCCATCGTTTACTTTGATTATCATAAGGGATACAATAAGCAAATGCACTGGCAATTTTCGTCTGGGTGGGAATTTTCTTACTTGTAGTTGGTGCCTCCGTTGCCTCGCGCATCTTCAAACTTTCTTCATATACTCTGGTTTGTGTTTGTGATTCAGATGGTGAAACAAATTGGATGTGTTTCCACTCTTTGTAACCACTGTTTTTCTGCAAATCTTGCATATAACGGTTGTTTGCTCCACATCTGATTTCCTGTAGCCAAACCAATTCCAAATTGTGGAGGTAGCTCCTCGCTTAATAACGAGCTCCTCGTCAGCCTCACGTCCGCCTTCCGCCATGCTTGCTTTCAAGTGACACTCCGCATGTGAACAGTGAATCGGTCGCGCATGAAATTATGTCATCAACTAGACTTATCTTTGTTATCGCGAGGAGACAAATTTTTATCGTGAGGAGAATTTTAAACGGTATTTATCGCCAACGATAATATCGGTCATTCCTATACCTGAACACAGAAGTAATTGAACATTAAAGTAACAGTTCCCCCAAAAATGAAAATTATCCCATGATTAACTCATCCTCAAGCCTCCTTAGGTGTATATGACATTCTTCTTTCGGACGCATACAATTATTGACCTTATTCCGAATAAGACAATATTATGATTAAGGCGTTTACATGAGCTGCTTTTAGAATATTCCTTTCATGTTCCCGTTTTACATGTTATAGAACATAGATCGATTACTGGCAAACGTCACATGTTCTCTACAGAATTTCACCTATAACCGCACAGTTCGTCTTCGTTATGGTACCATATACAGTTTTGGGTGTTTCATTTTTAATTTTATGAAAATGGATACGGAGCCCTGCATATGAATGCAAGAAAAAATAAATAAATTGTACGCATAATTTACTAATTCGTTCACTTGATCATGTACATGATTTATAAATCGAGGGAACAAATTAGTAAACCATGTGCACAATTTAGTAAATGGAGGGAATGAATTAGTAAATTGTTTACATGATTTAGATTACTATTTATTTTCCCTCTCATGTGTGGGGCTCTGTAAATAGACGATGGTGGATACAAATTCTCCAGCAACAGGCCTCCTACGCACTTTAATTTGGCAATATTTCAGAGGAATTTGATTTTTGGCTTCTTGCTTGAAGGTTGCTCTCTTGTTTGCCATCAAACGGTTGACCACTGCCGTCTGTGTATTATGTGTCCTGTAGCAAAGTGCGGCGAAAACTCCCACATGACGTTAATAGTGTGATTTAAGGTGTGTTTATAATGCACTCCAATAATGCGACTAAAGTAGGAATACTCTACCTGTCTTAATTTGATTTGTGTTTACTTAGAGTATGACTTTAATTGGATTAAGTTAATCAAAAATAGCTGTTTACATGGTAGTTTCTCAATCTGAGTATTGTCTTTATCGTGTTAATATCGGAATATTGTTGTCCATATAAACATAATCAATGAGATATTTTTACCAAGCTTGACACACTATATTGCCAAAAGTATTGGGACACCCCTCCAAATCATTGAATTCAGGTGTTCCAAACACTTCCATGGTCACAGGTGTATCAAATCAAGCACCTAAAGGTGCATTCCTTTCATAATGTTGGGAACTTGAGCTGGCATATGCAAATATTGGGGGTGTACACCCCGACTGTTACCTAACAGTCAGTGTTATGTTGAGATTCGCCTGTTCTTCTAAGGTCTTATGAGATGTGGCATCCTAGTTTTCCTTATCTGCTTTGTACTTTGTGATCAACAAAAACAGAAAAATGAATACTTTTGAAAGCACTGATGAACCTGTGGTGGTTTTTGTGGTGGGGAAGAAATGCAAGACATCGAAATGTAATCATTTATGTGAGGAGATTATGAAGATGAGGCACTCGAGTCAGGAGGAACAACAATGCCAGCTGTCGTGGTACACAAAACTGAATCATGAACAGTTTTTAAAAGCAGTTTTTAATACCAATGTACTCAGCAAATGTATTCATTTTAACTGTGCGGTGACGCCAGATACTCTTTAATCTGCAATGACAAATAATTAATTTATAACATTACCAATATGACTCGTTGAGTTCATTTTGGGAGTGACGACTGAATGTATTTTTAGTAAAATGCCTGTATATAAGATTAGTATTGATAAAGTTCAGACGCTGTCATTTATGTGAATCAGCTTATATTGATTGATTAATTGCATTTTGAAAGAAAAAAAAACGTGTCATGGATTTATTGCATTTTGGGGAAAGATTTGAATTTTTAGTGTTTTTATAACCAAAAGATGCTATGTGAAAGTTTGAAACAGAAAATGGAGGTTTTCATCTTGCCACTTTTTTGGTAAAGAAAACACCTTTTTACTCAAATTAATCAAATTATTGAGTTATTGCGTTTTGGAAACAAACTCTAGTAGTGAGGAAATTTCACAAATGGACTTATTGCACAGGTGACAACCTATCACAGTACCACACTTGAATTCACTGAGCTCCTGAGAGCGACCCATTCTTTCACAAATGTTTGTAGAAGCAGTCTGCATGCATATGCTGTGTTCACGTCACCGCGTAATACCGTAATCTTGAAATGACAACACGTGACGTTATATTCGGAGCTGTGTATGTCCTTTTGGTCCTTGGACTGGAAATTATGCGTTTCCATGGCACCACTATCAACGAATCTACATGAATCTACAGCGGTCGGGTGGTACAGCAGCCACGTGGTACATGTGCGAGCTTTTCAGAAAACTCCCAGCTTACAAGCTGTAACTACGAGCTCTACGAGGACATGAACACTTTTTACATGCTAGAATCTCGTAACTACAGGAATTACGAGGCTGCGTGAATGCACATTTAGGTGCTTGATTTGATACACCTGTGACCATGGAAGTGTTTGGAACACCTGAATTCAATGATTTGAACATGGGCTGGCATATGCAAATATTGGTGCGTACACCCCGACTGTTACATAACAGTCGGTGTTATGTTGAGATTCGCCTGTTCTTCGGAGGTCTTTTAAACAAATGAGATTTATATAAGGAGGAGGAAGCAATGGAGTTTGAGACTCACTATGTCATTTCCATGTTCAAGGCATTAGACAAGGGCAGGCAGTATTAACGTCTGGATGTGCACAGTCAAATCATCAGACTAGGTAAGCAAGCAAGAACAATAGCGAAAAATGGCAGATGGACCATTAATAACTGACATGATCCATGATATCATGATATTTTTAGTGATATATGTAAATTGTCTTTCTAAATGTTTCGTTAGCATGTTTTTAATGTACTGTTAAATGTGGTTAAAGTTACCATCATTTCTTACTGTATTCACGGAGACAAGAGCCGTCGCTATTTTCATTTTTAAACACTTGCAGTCTGTATAATTCATAAACACAACTTCATTCTTTATAAATCTCTCCAACAGTGTAGCATTAGCCATTAGCCACGGAGCACAGCCTCAAATACATTCAGAATCAAGGTGCACCTGTGGTTCCTTTGACCCCACTGGCACGGTTTCTGGATTCTGGCTAGAGCTACCCAACCTGTCCTGCTGGCTCATTCGAACGATCAGGCTCGGCTATGCGATTCAGTTCACTGGGCATCCCCCCAGATTTCGAGGGGATCCGCGGTACGATGGTGAGCAAAGATGCCCCTGTCATGCATTCGGAGATTGCTACCCTTTTAGCGAAACCTTTTTAGGTTTTTACATCCCATACTTCATTGTACCCAAGAAAACAGGTGGGTTACGGCCAATCCTGGACCTTCGGGCTTTGTACCGGGCTCTTCACAGACTCCCGTTCAAGATGTTAACACCCAAAAGCATTTTCGAGTGCGTTCATCCTTCGCATGGCTGAATTCACTGGCTAATTTAACACACTCTCGAGAACAGTTGTGCAAGCTCAGGAATCTACTGCTCAGACACCTCGCCCGTCTGGGCCTTCGGGTCAACTAGGAAAAGATCAAACTCTGCCCAGTGCAGAGGATCTCTTTTCTCTGTATGGAAATAGACTCGATCGTCATGTACGCGCAGCTTACGAGCGCGCATGCGCGTGCAGTCTCCACTGAATTGCCTGAATCAGTTCAACAGCAAGACCCAGCAAAAACTTTTTCAGAGGCTCCTGGGGCATGTGGCTTCCGCAGCGGTAGTTATTCCGCTGGGGTTACTCCATATGAGACTGCTTTAACATTGGCTTCACGGCCGAGTCCCGAGATGGGCATGGCATCAGGGCACGCTTCGGGTGACCATCACTCTGGCCTGCCGTTTGACTCTATCCCCGTGGCAGGACCTGGCTTTCCTTTGGGCTGGAGTTCCCTTAGTACCAGTGTCCAGGCATGTTGTGTAAACTGATGCCTCTGCTACGGGGTGGGATGCCATGTGCAATGGTTATGGACAGGACCCCAACTTCAGTGGCATGTCAGTTGCCTTGAGTTGCTGACAGAACACCTTGCTCTGCACCAGTTCAAGGCCCTGCTGAGAGGTAAGCATGTACTAGTCCGAACAGACAATATGGTGACCGTAGCGTACATCAACCGTCAAGGTGCTCTACGCTCTCGCCGCATGTTGCAATTCGCCTGCCTTCTCCTTTTTTTTTGGAGTCAAAAGCATCTGAAGTCGCTTCGTGCCATTCATATTCTGGGCCGACTCAATCATGCAGCCCAGGACCTCTCGCGACAGCAGTCATGCCCGGGGAATGGAGACTCCATCCCCAGTTGGTCTAGCTGATTTGGGAACGGTTCGGGGATGCTCAGGTAGACCTGTTTGCCTCTGCAGACAATGCCCATTGCCAGCTATTTTACTCCCTTACCGAGGGCACTCTCGGGTCTGATGCACTGGCGCACAGCTGGCTGTGGGATCTACGCAAGTATGCGTTTCCCCCAGTAAGCCTCCTTGCACAGACCCTGTGCAAGATCAGGGAGGACAAGGAGCAGGTCCTGATGGTCGCCCCCTATTGGCCTGGCCGGTCCTGGTTCTCCGAACTGATGCTCCTTGCGGCAGCCCCTCCCTGGCCGATCCCTCTGAGGAAGGACCTTCTTTCTCAGAGACGAGGCACACTCTGGCACCCGCATCCAGATCTTTGGAGACAACATGTGTGGTCCCTGGACGTGACGCGGTCGGGTTAGGTACCTTACCGCCTCAGGTGGTAACTACCGTCACTCCAGCACGAGCTTCGTCTACTAGACAGGTTTATGCGCTGAAGTGGAACCTCTTCGTCACCTGGTGTTCTTCCAGGAATGAGAACCCCTGGACATGTCTGATCGGGTCTGTGCTCTCCTTTCTTCAAGAGGGGTTGGACTGAAGGCTGTCTTCTTCCACCCTTAAGGTCTATGTGGCCGCTATTGCCGCCCATCTTGACCATGTTGAAGGTAGGTCTTTGGGGAGGCACGACCTGGTCTTCAGGTACCTGAGGGGGGTGAGGAGACTTTTTCCTCCCCGTCCCTCACAGATTCCCTCTTGGGACCTCTCTTTAGTGTTATCTGCACTTCAGAGAGCTCCATTTTAACCTTTTGCTTTCAGTTGAGCTAAAGTTTCTATCTTTGAAGACTGCGCTCCTGTTAGCTTTGGCTTCTATTAAGAGGGTTGGAGACCTACAGGCTTTCTCTGTTGACGAAGCATGCCTAGAATTCGGGCCGGACGATTCTCACGTTATCTTAAGACCCCAGCTTGGATATGTGCCCAAAGTTCCCACCACCCCGTTTCGGGATCAGGTGGTGAACTTGTAAGCGCTGCCACTGGAGGAGGCAGACCCAGCCCAGGCACTGCTCTGTCCAGTACGTGCTCTTCGCACTTAAGTAGACAGAACTCCTTCAGTGCTTCAGGACTTCTGACCAGCTCTTTGTCTGTTATGGAGGTCAGCAGAAGGGGAAGGCTGTCTCCAAGCAGAGGCTAGCCCACTGGTTAGTGGATGCTATTGTCTTAGCCTACCAGGCTCAAGACCTGCCATGCCCCCTGAAAGTGAGGGCTCACTCTACCAGGAGTGTGGCCTCATCTTGGGCTTTGGCGCGTGGCGCCTCGCTAACAGATATTTGTAGCGATGCGGGCTGGGTGACCCCTAACACATTTATGAGATTTTATAAGCCGTTATCCTCTCGTGTACTCGCCCCTTCGGGCCAGTAGCTGGATCTGCTCTGTGTCATTTGCTTGATGTGCCATTCCACTCTACGGATTAGATGCGTGTGCTCTCTCTCAGTAAGTTCCTTTCAGAACCCTCGGTTCCTCCAGCAGCGTCGATGTCTACATTTGCGTGCATGCCCTCCGGTCAGCCCCTATGTTAGACTAGGTGCTTCCCTGTGTTGTGGTTCCCCTCTGGGTAACCCCATGTGTGTTTTCCAATTTTAGTCTGCTCTGGAGCATGTGTCTTCCCCTAGCAAGCCACTTGCTATTCTATTCTTTTGGGTATGCTACCCTGTGTGCTCTGTGTGTATGGTCCTTCTATCGTGCTCTTGCGGCAAAGTACTGTTCTCACACTGTTCACTGAAAAACAGCTATTGTGGCGTTTTAGTACGGACCCCATTTCGTCAGTCTCTGACATAACGTCAAAGTGACCAACTGAAAGGGAACGTCTAGGTTACGTATGTAACCCTCGTTCCCTGAAGGAGGGAATGGAGACATTGCGTCCCCTTGCCACAATCGCTGTTCCGCTTAACGGCCGGGTCACTTGGCTTGGCTCCTCAGCGAAGACTTGAATGCGAGTTGCTCGCGCTGCTCCTTATTTACCCACAGTGTGGGGTGGAGCTTGCACATGCAAATTCCGCAGACCAAGATACTCTTCGTATCATTGGCTCGTTTTGTTAACACTCTAAGGTGATTCTCTGACGTAATGTCTCTGTTCCCTCCTTCAGGGAACGAGGGTTACATACGTAACCTAGACGTTATTTCATGTCAATAGTTCCTGTTTTCACCTCATTTATTATGCTGATGTCTTCAGATCTGCTGTAAATTGACCCTTAAAGCTCATTTCATTGCTGTCAACAGAGGGGATTTGAGGACCTCAAATATGAAAAATTATTTTTGTTTTTGTGCATTTAACTGTTTTTCTTACAGTTCTTTACTACTTCTAAGGAGAAGTCTACCGTGACCTGCCCTTAATAATTACACAGGATTAGGAAAATAAATTAAATACTACAGGAATATACTCTAATGTTTTAAATAAAAATAAAAAAAAAGTGTAAGACTTGATTTTCCTGCTAAAACAAAAGCTGAGATAAAACACCCTGCAATAAAACACCCCTGGGAGAGATCTCAGAGAAAGAGCAAAGGACACTTAAAATCTAATCATATGTTACCAAAATTTTTAAAATTAAAAATACCCCAAAAATTCAATTCTGGCCTGGGTAATTAAATGAAGATGGCAGATCAGCCATTGCAGTGTGTCCCACAGTCAGTTAAACATTTATGATGCTTAAATTTATGATTTGAGCAATTTATGTATTTCTTATTTTTAAATTGACTTCTAAATGTCTAATTGTGTAATAGGCATGATACTTTTTTACTTTAAAATAAAATGTTAAAAGATCTTAATCAATACATGATTAATTCTGGACTGTTCATCAAAATTATCTGAATATTTTAAAGCAGTTGTCTGTCACTGCAAGTCTCAATTGTATTACCTTTCACTTCATATTTGTCTCTTAATTTTCAGTACATAAAAATAATTTAATTACTTTTTTTTCTCTCATTTCAGACCTGATGGAAGAAAGCAATGAGAGTGAAGAACTAAAGACATTTCTAAAGAAAAGAACCAAGAAATCTTTCACCTGCACTCAGTGTGGAAAGAGTTTCTCAAAGAAACAACATCTTGAGGTTCACATGAGAGTTCATACAGGAGAGAAGCCGTTCACATGTGATCAGTGTGGGAACAGCTACAGTCAATCATCAAGCCTTAAAGCACACATGAGGATCCACACTGGAGAGAAGCCGTTCACATGTGATCAGTGTGGGAAGAGTTTCAGTCAATCATCAAGTCTTAAAGCACACATGAGGATCCACACAGGAGAAAAGCCGTTCACATGTGATCAATGTGGGAAGAGCTACACACAATCATCATGCCTTAAAGAACACATGATGATCCACACAGGAGCGAGACCGTTCACTTGTCCACAATGTGGCAAAGTATTTCTTGGGGAATCCACCTTAAAGAAGCACCTGAAAATTCATACAAAGGAGAAGCCACATTCATGTTCTGTGTGTGGAAAGAGTTTTTCACAGCTGCAATATTTACATGCACATGAGAAAACACACACTGGTGTGAGAGAGTACATGTGCTTTGAGTGTGAGAAGACTTTTACTACAGAGAGTGATTTAAAAGTGCACCAGAGGATTCACACTGGAGAGAAACCTTACAAGTGTTCACAGTGTGACAAGAGATTCAGTCGGTCATCATATCTGAAAACACATGAGAGGATCCACACTGGAGAAAAACCTTACAAGTGTTCACACTGTGACATGACATTCACTCACCCATCATCTCTGAAAACACATCAGGTAATTCACACTGGAGAAAAACCTTACAAGTGTTCACACTGTGACAAGAGATTCACTCACCCATCATCTCTGAAAACACATCAGATAATTCACACTGGAGAAAAACCTTACAAGTGTTCACAGTGTGACAAGAGATTCACTCAGTCAGTAAATCTGAAAACACACGAGAGGATCCACAGCAAAGAGAAGCCGCACATGTGTGATCAGTGTGGAACAAGTTTTTCTTTTAAAAATCAGCTGAAGATACACATGAAGATCCATGCAGTGAAGGGCCACATCACCACAGTGCGAAATCATAAGTAGTTCATCTTTGTGCTGAGAAAAAATGTCTCTTCTGTGTAAGTTAGATACAGCCAAATCTCTCCTCTCCGCATATAGTTGGCGCTGTTGCTCTGTGGCTGCTGTTGAATTATCCAGGTTGTGGATGAGGAGAGACCCCGAAATGCCTCAATCATTCATTCATTCATTCATAGTTAGCCGTTTATCAATATGCACTCTTATCTTATCTTGTGGGAAACGTCATCAGTCACTGCTAAAGTACTGTTCCGATTCAAAGTTCACATCTTGCCAAGTACAGTTCAAATCCTCGGATGTCTTCTTGATCCGCCCCTTTTATCGAGGATGCATCGAGAGGTGACTTGTGCAGACTTGAGACAGCCAGGTGCATTGTGCACTAACCTTCAAGCGTCATTGGTAAAGCAGAAAACCTGTAATTTAAACATATTACTGTTATTATGTCATGATATGTAGTATTAAGAGTTTTCAGGCATGTGGGAATGTACTGGTTTAAAGCTCAAATTTGTGGTTTATTGATAAAAAGTAGCACCTATTTGGAGTTGTGAGATCCAGGCGATCACTGGGCGCTCATGTATACCACCGAGAACAGCCTAACCTCGGCTAATCCTTCTGACGTTTGACGCAGACTCTGATGTCTCTGTAGTGGCTAAAGATAATATAATTCTTTTGTAAAATGTGGTGGTAGTGTGACGGTCTGGGGCTGTTTTGCTGCTTCAAGATTGGAACACTTAATGTGATAAATTGAACCATGAATTCTGCTGTCTACCAAAAAATCCTGATGGACAATGTCCGGCCATCTGTTCGTGACCTCAAGCTGAAGTGAACTTGGGTTCTGCAGCAGGACAGTGATCAAAAACACACCAGCAAGTCCACCACTTAATGGCTGAAGAAAAACAAAATGAAGACTTTGGAGTGGCCTAGTCAAAGTCCTGACCTCAATCCTATTGAGATGCTGTGGCATGGTTCATGCTCAAAAACCCTCCAATGTGGCTGACTTACAACAATTCTGCAAAGATGAGTGGGCCAAAATTCCTCCACAGCGCTGTAACAGACTCGTTGTAAGTTATCGCAAACGCTTAATTGCAGTTGCTGCTGCTAAGGGTGGTCCAACCAGTTATTAGGTTTAGGGGGCAAGCACTTTTTCACACAGGGCCATTTGGGTTTGGATTTAGTTTTCCCTTTATAATAAAAACCTTCATTTAAATATTGCATGTTGTGTTTGTTTGTGTTATCTTTGATTAATACTTAAATTTGTTTGATGATCTAAAACATTAAAGTAAAAAAATAAATAAAAAAATCAGGAAGGGGGCAAGCACTTTTTTCACATCACTGTATGTGTGTGCAAGATTGTCCTTTTAAGTCGTTTTGAGTTCGGGAGCACGTTGAACAGCACTGTCCTGTGACGAAGTCCAAGGCAAAATAATTCCACCAGGTTGGATATTTCCACAAGGATAAAAAAAAGTTACAGACCAAAACAGGGAGTGAGAATGGCGCAATCGTGTTTAATTATCCAAAGAGAGCATTTTGAGTGTTGCTCCAGAACGCCGGTAAGTCCACTTCTTTTATGGGAAATGTCATGATCCTGATTACATCACAGGGATTCTCTGATGCATTGTGGCGGAACTATCATGAGACAAAAAAAAAGGAACACAAACACTTGACGGGGCAACAGAAAGACAGGGGAACACATTTATTCACACACAGCTGACACACACACACACACACACACACACACACATATATATATATATGCACATATTGACTGAACCACACATGTTTAATATTTTTAAAATGTAAATGAAAAGAGGAAGATTTATAGTTAGGTTTATACCATTCTGGTGTTTCATAGTTTGTTTGGTTATAAATATACATGTAGTTAAGATAATCATTGACTGCATTGCCTGAACCACATGCATGGGTATTAATATGTTAATTTTATTGTTGCCTAAAATATACATACAGAGATAACTGGAGTGGCCAGAATATCAAATGTCAAGTGTCCCCAACTAAGCAAACCAAAGGCGACAGCAGCAAGGAACTCAAACTCCAACAGGTGACATCAGGTGACAAACAGGTGGCAAATAGGTGTTAAAATCATAGCTGTCAATCCTCCCGTTTTTTTCGGGTTTCTCAAGTATTTTAGCTCTTTTCCCGCTGTCTTCCCGTTTTAGTATTTTCCCATAAAATATCCCGTATTTTTACGCTCTGATTGTGTTAACTCAGAACACGCAACTATCTGTGTCTGTGAAGTGGCTTGCACTTGACCATGGGGATGCACGTAGGCTATGCATGCGCCAAACGCGTCTTTCCGTGCTCATGGAGTTTCTTTGAAAGGCTTGCGGGAATTGAAGTATATAAATTGTAATGGACATCGGGAGAAATGGGAACACGGGGGCACTGCGATGCGACCGCAAAGGGCACTTTCACTTTCACGATCAAAGTGCACGCCACTGATAAGCATTGTAAATGCAGTATTACAGTATACACATAGCAATTAAACGCACAGTTCTCCTCTCGTACGTCCTCCTCACTGGACGAGGCAATATCACTTTCGTTTCGCTTTCAGATATATCTTTTATAGATGCCATCAATGCTTTTAGCTTTCTAGATGTATTTACCGAAATCAAAACAGTCCATAAACTATAAATCCTCACGAAAACTTCAGTCAAGCCAGCTCGCATCAACCTGAGAGATCAGCCTCCAAATTTCTCGGTTTCTGAATGGGCGGTTTGGCTTGATTGACAAACGCTAACGTTCGGGCATGATTTATATACCATCATCGGCCTGTCCTAAAACGTTAGCACGCTTTGATAGATGGTTTGAAGATCGCGTGTTTCTCCGTTCGAGAGCGCATTTCCGTTGATTTTTTACGAACGAAAGCTCACAGAAACATGAAAATGAAAAGGGTCTCATTTGAAAGAAAATATCCTAAGCTAAAAGATGATATAGAGTGACTGATTGAAGCAGCCCTTATCAAAAGTGCGGGGGTCGATTTCTGTCTTTTCAAAACTGTGGGGGTCCTGACCCCCTGTCCCCCGTGCCAACGTAATATTCGTGTAAAAAAATCCCTTATTTTGGGGATGGATTCGGGGAAATCTCCCTTATTTTCAGTGTTCAATGTTGACAGCTATGGTTAAAATGGAGAAAAAAACCTTGGGAGAAACCAGACTTAGTCGGGGGGCCAGTTCTCCTCTGGTGAACAGTGCTTTGTTGATTTATACATTCATTTATACATATACTATTGCGCAATGGCGGCGCCAGCGACCTGTTCGTCTTGAAAATGAACACTCACGCAGTGAACGACTCACTCTCCTCACGCAGCGAATGACTCACTTTCCTCACACAGCCGGTGACTCACTTTCCGCAGCCGGTGACTCACTTTCCTCACGCAGCAGACGAATCACTTTCCGCAGCCGGCGACTCACTTTCCTCACGCAGCCGGCGACTCACTTTCCTCACACAGCCGGCGACTCACTTTCCGCAGCAGACGAATCACTTTCCGCAGCCGGCGACTCACTTTCCTCACGCAGCCGGCGACTCACTTTCCGCAGCCGGCAACTCACTTTCCGCAGCCGGTGACTCACTTTCCTCACGCAGCCGGTGACTCACTTTCCTCACGCAGCAATTGACTCTCCTCACGTTTCTGTCAGGACCACTATCGTCAAATATGATAGATTATGCATAGAGTTTGTATTGACGGTATGGTTCTGTTCTGGGCAAGAACTCCCTGCGCATCCATGCAGCCTAACATGGATAAGAGCAGGGAGAGCAGCAATAAACCCCCCAGGGTAACAGAACAGGACCAACATGCAGATATCATTAAATGTCATGATTTATCTGTACTTTTACTTCGCTACAATGGGCAACGTTCCTCTCGTTACTTTATATTAATTCAATACTGTAAATGTTAAGAAATGCGTAGTTTATTCCATGCGCGCTGTCTCTTTTTTCATGAACGATGCCCCATTCACAAATGAATCACTCTTTTGAGTCGATTCTGTTCAAAGACTTCATCAAACAAGTTAGTAAAGCTGTCTAAATTGATTCGCGAATCAGTCTGAATGATTTGTTCAGTTCCTGCACGCGCTGAATCGTCTGAAGCGGTTTCTCACTCGGAGCGTTGGATGAAGTGGCAGTGGACCTACAGTCAATTAAAAGCAAATCTGCAAATGCATCCAATTGTTTGCCAGCGATGAAGACCTTTATTAGTTGAGCTGCGTATGCTGTCTGTGAACAATTCCACAGGTAGGCCTATCGATTTCATTTGATTTTACTTCACGATACAGCCAATAGCCGACATTTTACAACCAAACAGATTATTACGTCACTATAACAAAAGTATGTAGTATTTCTTTACCGTTTTTATGGGCATATATCTTAATTTATACATTCATTTATACATATACTATTGCGCAATGGCGGCGCCAGCGACCTGTTCGTCTTGAAAATGAACACTTTGCGTTGACACAGTTAAGCAGTTTACACGCGCCTGCTGAAATATACATTTGATTACATTTTGGAGAACAGACCGAAGAAGATCCATCAATGTGTAATTGATCATTGTATGTGTCAAATTCAGATATGAGCGCGAGCACATATAAAGAGTTTTCTCTCTTCTTTAAAATGTAACGTTAGCTGTATACGTTATTAATATAGTAACGATACATTTGGGTTACAGATGCTAGAAATAATGCTTGTCTCTTCTTTGTTTGTTTGTTGCAAAGATATCTAATTATGATAATAAATTAAATATCTATTTAAATAATAAACATTAAATAATAACATGCTAGTGTGTGTGTGTGTGTGTATATATATATATATATATATATATAATAAAAGTAAGTAGTAACGAGCTACTTGAGTAAAATTTTTATTGGATACTTTTTTTCTTACTCAAGTAACTATTAGGATTATTACTTTCACTTTTACTTTGAGTAAATATTTCTATAAGTACTTGTACTTTTACTCACTTTCCTCTCGCAGCGAACGACTCACTCTCCTCAGCTGACGACTCACTTTCCTCACGCAGTGAACGACTCACTCTCCTCACGCAGCGAATGACTCACTCTCCTCAGCTGGCGACTCACTTTCCTCACGCAGCCGGCGACTCACTTTCCTCATGCAGCCGGCGACTCACTTTCCTCATGCAGCGAATGACTCACTCTCCTCACGCAGCGAACGACTCACTCTCCTCACGCAGCGAACGACTCACTCTCCTCAGCTGGCAACTCACTTTCCTCACGCAGCCGGCGACTCACTTTCCTCACACAGCCAGCGACTCACTTTCCTCACACAGCCAGCGACTCACTTTCCTCACACAGCCGGCGACTCACTTTCCGCAGCCGGTGACTCACTTTCCTCACGCAGCAGACGAATCACTTTCCGCAGCCGGCGACTCACTTTCCTCACGCAGCTGGCGACTCACTTTCCTCACACAGCCGGCGACTCACTTTCCGCAGCAGACGAATCACTTTCCGCAGCCGGCGACTCACTTTCCTCACGCAGCCGGCGACTCACTTTCCGCAGCCGGCAACTCACTTTCCGCAGCCGGTGACTCACTTTCCTCACGCAGCCGGTGACTCACTTTCCTCACGCAGCAATTGACTCTCCTCACGTTTCTGTCAGGACCACTATCGTCAAATATGATAGATTATGCATAGAGTTTGTATTGACAGTATGGTTCTGTTCTGGGCAAGAACTCCCTGCGCATCCATGCAGCCTAGCATGGATAAGAGCAGGGAGAGCAGCAATAAACCCCCCAGGGTAACAGAACAGGACCAACATGCAGATATCATTAAATGTCATGATTTAACGTACACATATTCGAGATTAGTCTGATTCAGGGGAAATAATAAGGCCAATCTTGACTGAAGAGAGGAGGAGCTGGGGATGGAGGAGGGTAATTTGCTCCTGAGAAATGCAATAGCTGCTGATAATACTGAGGAGCTTATATATAGATTCCATAATAGGCGTCATATTCCTATAGGTAAACGCAAGTCACCTGGGAGTCAGCTGATGCAAGCTTGACTAACGTGACCTGCCAGAACTGACGCTAATGCTAGATTTCTGTCAGGACCACTATCGTCAAATATGATCGATTATAGAGTTTGTATTGGCGGTATGTTTCTGTTCTGGGCAAGAACTCCCTGCGCATCCATGCAGCCTAGCATGGATAAGAGCAGGGAGAGCAGCAATAAACCCCCAAAACAAACCATATGCTGATATCCCCCAACACAAACTGAGTGCGAAAATCTGAATGCCATTTTTCCTTAAATGCAGTTACCTGAATGAGCCATGAGCCTAGCTTTTTTTTTTAAATAAATGGGGGAAGCTTACACCCGTAGCAGCAGCAATCTGTTACAACAAGCATGTTGTAAATCACAGACTAGTATTAAACTAGTGGTAGTCAGGTTGGGGAAGCTTACACCCGTAGCGGCAGCAAATCTGATACAAGAAGCATGTTGTAGCGCATTTAGTTAGCGATTTTTATATAACATATATGCTTACACCGTTAGCAGCAATCTAGTCGGGGAAGCATACACCCATTGCCTAATATAAAATTATTATTATTTTATTTTTTTTATTTATTTATTTTTACTTCTCTCTCCTATTGGGGGAAGCTTACACCCCTAGTGGCAGCAATCTGTTACAACAAGCATGTTGTAAATCACAGACTAGTATTAAACTAGTGGTAGTCAGGTTGGGGAAGCAGCTCTGAGTTGGATGCAGCGTGCAGCTAAGAAATTAAATGCAATGCTTCCTCATCATGAGCACGATTTCTGCTCCAGTCGGGCCGATTCCTTTGGCTGCGAAAGAGAAGACTCCCATGATATCACACTCCTTACAGGACCATCAAGTTCGACATTGTTAGGGTTGAATAAGAAACCTCTGTATTTAAAGAAAAGCATGTTACAATACTCTGATAAGTTTTCAAGCCACAAACATTTGTTCACTTATCACAGAATGTTGCGATATGATCGGATATCATAAATAGCATAAGTCTAAGACAACAGCTTAAGATAACATGTACTTGAATAAACTTACCACAGTAGTGCTTATAGTATGCAGTAATAGACCCTTTTCACATGACATCACACAGCTTCCGTTAGGACTCGAAGCAGTGTATCCTCACTTCCGTCAGCATAGTGGAATACTAGCGCGACTCGAATGAAGTGCACTCAATATTTGTACATATGCCACAAATGTGGTTAAAGGATGACTGCAGTCGCCCAATTTCATGTCAATTCAAGGTGAGGTATTTGGCAGCTGCAGATCTCAAACAAACTTACCGATCGGTGCGATTTGCTGCTTAAAGTCGGAGGAGTTGAATACGTACTGAAGCCATACATGCACTTTATTGCAGATGAAGCTGTTTATATATATTTGTGAAATAAACGCATGTTTCCAACATTTACGTGCAGTAAAAAACTATTGATTCAAACTTTAATGCACTACTTATTTCAGTGCCTACTACAGGCCTATGTACAATGAAGATCAACATAAGCTTATTCTTTTTAAATATCAAAGTCTATTTTTATACTTTTATTTCGATAAACTGATAAAACTGACTCATGTACATGGCATTTTTACCATAGTAAAAAAAAACCAACATTGTAATTCGTCTCTTTATTGCAGAACAAGATCGTTGCATACAAAAATATATATAGAGGATTTACAACAATACTCATTGTTATAGCAGCAAATGAACAAAATCAATTTTTTTCTCCAGGGAATAACATTAAATGAACACATAGGCTACTTCCATTTTGTATTTTCAATACACTTCTTAGAAATTATACAATCTTAATATATTGCAGCAGATTAGTTTAAACTGGTATGATGTAAAATTATCTCAAATCTTCACACCATTAATTCTTTGGAGTATTATATGTGTTACTTCCAGATGTCCATTATTTGTAAACAAATCTCACAAGAACAATATCCATTATCATATAGCCTACCAATTTCTAAAAATAAAGATTTTTTTTAAAGACAATATTCTTGTTATTCCAAATAGGCTAACAGATTTGTGTGGACACACAATCGTTGTGATAAAACTCAAATCAATGACAACATTGCTAAAGTTTCTGCTCGTGGAAACCCTAACCAAGGCAGTTACAGAAAGGAAATAATAAATATCATTACCAGAAGAAGCCGACTTTGTAAATCCTTGACATAAACCGTTTGCATTTAAAGTTATTAAAGCATTTTCCCGAGAAGTCACCGGCGCGAAGGTAAGACGGAACAACTGATACACTGCTTTGCGGATAGGTGGAAGTTAACTGACGTCATTGTGAAAAGGGTCTATGACATTAGAGCTTCGGTAACAAGCAATACTTTAGATAGCCTTAAGTTCAGCTTGTTCTAAATAGCAACTAGACCTTTAAGAACGAGCGTTTCCAGTGGCACTATAGCTTTAAGAAAAACAATGTTTACTATGTGCTGCACCACAACAGAAAAGCCGTTTGCACCATGAAACTTTGTTTTCTGTCTCTACTGCAAAGTTGTTTGAATCTGCAACGTATAGCGCTAAACACGGCGATCCGACCAGTGTGTATGTTGCTATATACAAACGAAAGCGCCCCGACCAGCGTGTGCGGCGATCAAGCCGGTTGCAAATGACAACAGATAGTAACGCACATCGCCAAAAACATTTTTACTGAGAAGGACTAGAAGCCTAAGCAAGAGTGATAGCTTTAACAACATCATGAGTTAGCTTTAAAACAATGAGCATTAAAAGGAACTTAGCTTAGCTTCGTGGAAACATTCAGAGATGAAGGAGAGTGAAATAGCCGGCTGTAACGTGGATGTTTGATCTTGTCTTGAAACGCTTCTTCATGCGGGGAGTGCAGATCATCTGAACTGCCAGTCCATGTCTAATTGCAGTGATGCGAGAAGCAATGCTAACCTTAACTCAGTCATTTCCAATCAGTTGGCTTATGATCAATGCAGTGAATGAGAGGTGAAATCCACAAATCCCTCTCGCTAAATTCCCGATTGCACAATTCCTAGTGAGATGATGCTGTTTGCCTGTCGAATTCGCCATTTAATTTGCTCCCGAGAAATGCAATAGCTGCTGATAATACTGAGGAGCTTATATATAGATTCCGCAATAGGCGTCGTATTCCTATAGGTAGACGCAAGTCACCTGGGAGTCAGCTGATGCAAGTTTGACTAACGTGACCTGCCAGAACTGACGCTAACGCTAGATATGAACTGTATTTGGTCAGGCACAGTCCAGTACATTATAGTCAGACTTATTTTTATGTTGAAATAATGAAGATTTCTGTGCCACCCCAGACTGGGTGCTGGCCCTTGCCTGGCCACCCCTATGAAAAAATCCTGGCTCCGCCACTGCATTCCGTGAAATAGAATCACCAATAACTAGGGCACTTTCTACAGGATTCTCAGTGGGTGCATCACTGTGTGGGGAGAACCTGTTTGATGACCTTACTGGAACGGAAGAGTGGTGTTTTCCACAGTTAGGCCACCTCACATCACCCAAGTGCCCTTCACATTTATGATGGTAAAGAATCGCTGTGTGTGATGATGGTGAAGCAGAAATTGATGTGTAAATATTGTCTGTTGTTTACCCAGTTTATGAATCGTAAATAAATACAACATACACAGCAGACTTGAATTGACTTGGCACATGAACATTAAACTCAAAGAACATCAGATCACACTTAAAGCTAGACAAGACAACTATGAAACATAAGGGCTATTAATACAAAGCAACTATTGACAAACAAGGAACACCTGTGATCAATCAAGACAATCACCCAATCACAAAACAGAACTGAATAACCACATGACTAAATTAAGCAATGACATGTCACATTAGGCTTGTTCGACTTGCTGTAAAGATCGGCTGCCGCCCAACAAAAGCAATGCATTCAGGTTAGGAAATTTGTCCAACTTTGAACGGTGCTGCAGCCGCTTTACGATCACATGTCCCATCAAAGTACCGTGAGAGCAAAACAAGACCAGCTTATTCCAAACAAGATGGCTACAATCAGCGCAAAAACATGTGGTCTGCCATGAATGATGTTGGTTCAGCACACTATGGAAAGCAAAAAGTGTCTGATCTGATGGCCGTCTCAGCTTGCTCTGCTCCTTCCTCACTGTTCAGAATGGTTTGCGTCTGTAACTGTATAGCGTTGTTTTGAATCTCTAACTTTCATTTATTGTTAATTATATTATCATTACCTTATATATAATATTGCCTACCACATTAATCTGACATTGCTAGCTTTTAATCTTTTAATTTAAATCATATTACAACCCGGTTGCATCTCGCTAGCTTGTTAACTTGTCATCAGTCTCTCGCACGCTCCTTTTTCAACGCGTTCATCAAACATCTGTGGTAAGTCGGATCAGTCTACAAATATGGTTAGTCATGTCATCCTCTCCCTTTATTGCAAGTTGCTTGTCACAGGATTTATGTCATTAAGTCATAAATGTAGAGAAATAGTCAGGCTGACAGAATCACAGAATTAGAGACACGCATCCAAACTTTAATTGAGGATAGTAAGAATGCAGGGGCTTCAGATTCTGTTTTGGATGCGACTAGCTTAGTAAAGTCTGTACATTGTTCATTGCGCTAAAGAATGTGGTTTTCACATGGAAGAGCAGAAAAGAGACACAGAAAACCTGCATCTTTCCTGCATTTTTCCCACAGAACACAGACTTTCCTGCATTAATTTATAGACGGACTGTTCTATAAATTAACATGCTCATCCCCAGGAAATGGTACCCATTATTACTGTTGTTGTATTGCACTCATTGTATTCACATAGTTTTATGATACATTTAAGGTAACTTCAGTTATGCCATGTTTAGTGTCTGTGGGTTTGTGTCGGGAAGATTTAAATGCTTGTGTATGCGGTATGTCCATACCTGTGTAACACATCAGTATTACAGGAATCTTTAATAGTTCTTCTTCAAAAACTCAGCCAGTTAATCTTGCTCGGTCGTAAAAGCCCTGACAGGAGGCATGTTGTTGTCTATGAGAGAGAGAAAGAACTCCCCACTAAGAGTCAAATTAACAGCTTAAGTTGTTCCATAGCACTTTATCCAACGCAGAAGATACTGGCAACAACTTCAGATCGAATCATCAAGATTTCTCCTCAGATTTCTCCTTTTCCACAATCTTTCTTTTCTGGAAAAAACCTTGCTGAAGTAGCTCCATAGGAACCTAAAGTAAAAACGCAGGATGAGTGAAGCCATGACGACTTGAGTCCGGGGGCCCAACATCAATAAAGACATCCAGTGCTAATAAGTGCAGTTTGAGGATCCTAACACAACATGGAGTTAGCATTTGGCAGAAAAGCGCCAAGAGCAGCCCAGAGCTGAACAGTTACAAAATGACATAAAACAAGGAAACTCCAAAGCCTGACGACATCCCAAAAAACATGCTAACGCCATCATATATCATAAATACAAAGGGATGAACAAGTAACTAAACAAGACACTACTGAGTCTCTACTGAGAAACAAAAAAATACAGGAGGAATGTGAAGAAAGCAAGTGTGGATGTATACAATAAGAAAATGAAAAGGCAGAAAAATAGAGAGGTAAAGAAAGCAAGTGAGAATGGACAAATCACTTGTGATGAACAACCCAGGATGAAGTCTTGTGGAAGATGAACATCTGATATGAGCCACATTTAAAGTTCGTCTGAACAGCCTCACCCAAAAAAACACAACAAAAACTTATTTTGAGCAGAAAATCAGCTGCAATGTGAATACAGCCTTAATTTCACACAGATACTCTCTGGTGCCATAAGTATGATGAAAGTTTTTTGTTGTTGTTGTTACAACAGAGGCCGTCAAATTTTAATGTTAAGTATGTCAAAATACACTAAATACAGCATTAACATCCTGGGTATATCCTATCAGCCCAATGTTACATACCAAAGAGGTCAGATTTATAGATGTGTATTTTACAAGCTAAACGTGTAATAAAATATCAATGAACCAAGAATTGGGATGTGGATTAAAGAAATGGCATAAAGTATGTCAATGGAAAAAATAACATTGTCAAAAAGAAACCAAATGTTTTTTAAAGATGTCGGTAAACCATTTAATAATTTTTTAATGTTAATGTTGTTAACCTGCTACAAGAAAAAGCAGCTTTAAGGGAGTAGGGTAGCATCATGATCTCCTACATAGACCTGTATCTTTAAAAAAAAAAAAAAAACTTTTTTTTCTTCTTCTTTCCTTTTCTTTCTTTGGGAATGGGGGGTGGGAGGGAGAATAGGGTCAACATGTTTGCTGTGACTTACATGTTATTTATTGTGTAATCTGATGTGATATGCAAACTGAAAATACAGTGAATATATTGTTAAAAAAATACAGTATTAAAATCCCTGTGAACTGGATGTTGCAAACGACTTTTCTCCAGTGTTGTGATGTATTTCCAAGTGAAACGGAATATTGAATAGAGGGCAGGATTTTATTTTAGCGCTCCTCCTCTCCATCTCTCTCTCACAGCAGACTAACGGTCGGAGGGGAGTGGATTAAGCGTTTTCAACCCAAGCTGTCAAACTGATGTCATTAGAGAAGGGGCACTGTTGCAGAGGGGAGGAGCATTTTCAGATTGATTAAATATTACGAAGCCAAATTATTTTTTTGTGTGTGGATTGACTTGTTCACCACAAAACTAGCAATTTGAGGTAACAAAATAAATAAGGTCAATTTTGATTCTACAGCGACACAGGACACAATGAAATGACGTCCTACACTGCGCCATGATGTATGCTAGTACGTCATGTCATTGTGTACGGCATTGCGAAAGTTCAAGTTTTTTTGGACGTACGTTGAATGCATATGGCTGTCCTGCCAGAAGCTTGTTATTTTACTTTATAATGCTTCAGAGGGCCTGGAGTCATATGGATTAATTTTTTTTATGGATGGATTCATTTTTTTGTCTTCAGAAATTTGGCAGCTGTTCACAACCATTATAAACCTTGGAGGACTAAGGATATTTTTAAATATCCTTTAAATATATTTATATTTTAAAATAAATATATTTTAATGGTTATTGAAATGCTTCCCTCAATGTGCCTTAGGGTGCAAATTACACAGCAGCCTTCAGGAGGTCAGAGAGTGGGGGGAAGAAATTATAAAAATTATATATTATATATATAGTCGATTGTTAACAGTTCATGAAACCCCCATTTTCCCCTGGTCGTTCACACCCCAAAGCTCAAAATCTCTGTGAAAATGGGTGTGTAAAGCTCTGGAAAAGTGGGAGCGTAGAGAGGGGGAAGAGGGGTGAGAACAAGACCTACAACACTCTCATTATACAGAATAATGAATATTAATATATATGAGCACGGATAAAATGACAACAAACTCCCAAGCACAAGGGCAAAAGAATATTTAAAAAGGGCTAATAATAGGCTACTTTGATTACATTTACAAGCACTGCAGTCTCATGATAAACAACACAAACACAGAAAGAACAAAGACAATTCATTTTTTTGTCAATTTTTCTTTGAATTGTCAATCTAAATCAGTCTTTTGTCTATTAGAATGATCATGTCATTGTGATAGGCCACACCACTGTATCGGTGTCCAGTTTGCACATATAATTTATTTGAAGAAGACTTGATAAAATATGTGTGCATAACTACGCCGTGCTGGTTCATGTTTGGTGCAGGAGAATACGTGAAATGTGTCTATAAAAACTGTAAACATGGATACTTAACTCTGTATGAGCTTGGATCCACATGGCTAGCGTTGATAAACACAAAGCGAAACTCCGTGCTGAAACCGATCAAATAAACGCTCCGCCTGTATATCACAACAACAATTGTATTTTTCATGTGTTCATATTCAAACTCCAGTTCTGACTGCATCATGGGCAAAATACAAACAACACTCATGTGCTGCTCTGCTGAGGGAAACATACATATGGCTTGTTGTATGTCCGAATGCAGAGGTGAATGAACACAATTTTGTGACATTTGAATTCTCTGCTGTAATGTGATCTCATGCGAACATATTTTCCATTTGTGTTGGTAGATTACAGCAAAACAATCCTCATGCACCCAAGCTTTTTCTCAGGTCGTCTCGCAGGAAAACATATTTTTGTGTTGTAGCATTGAGGAAACAAACACCAACGATATGTCTCTGAATGACAAGAGACCGAGGCGAGAGAAGTGATGCTTCCTCATGCTGAATATTGAATATCGCTGAATACTGATGACGTCAGATTTTGTGACATTGCTCCGACTTTGCTTTCCAGACGGGAGGACAGAAATTGCTCTAAAAAAATAATAATAAAATTAATGAGCACCTTTAGTGTTTTCAATTATGTGCGGCCTATACATATCTGTCCATAGCTCAAAAAACGTGTTCATGACCCTTTAATGTTAGTTCTTAATGATACCACATTTCTTTAGTTTAATATCATAAAAATTGGCATTTGTTGAAAATTACATAAGCCAAAATTTGAAAAGGCTTTTAAAGTATTGTTAGTTCATGTTAACTATAGTCTGCAGGATAGTGTTAATTTATCCACAACCTTATTAAAATGTTCCAGTACATTAAACATACTAATGCTTACATGGAGGGACTACCCTAGAATATCATGCACTTTGCCAACTTTTTCTTATTTTCACTGGCATTTCTGGACTATTGTCGAAGACTAGTGCATCTTCAAGTCTAAATTCATTATGAGTAAAATACTTAAGTACAGTTAAAATCAGATATTCCAATTTTTTAACTCAGGTTGTCTTAAAATTGGTCACTTTTAACTTGTAACGGAGTAATTTTCGTTGTAAAGTATGTGTACTTTTATTCAAGAATTGTTTTCAGTTCTCTTTCGAGTTAATCCTTATGTGGACCTTAAGGTCCCCTTTAAATATGAAACTCTTTCCACACTGATCACTAGGGCTGGGCGATATATCGCATGCGATTCTCACGCGCATTTCGTCAGTAAAGCCGGTTCCCTGATTACCTCTAAATCGCCATCACCTGCTTTAAAATGGATCGCCTTTTAATAGACAGAGCCGTAGTTCACTGATAAGCCATGCAAAATCGGGTTCATTATCGTAGTCGATTCATCTTCGATACTGAACGCGATTTTGCGTGGCTTGTCCGTGAACTACGGCTTTGTCTATTAAAAGGCGCTCCATTTGAAAGCAGGTGATGGCGATTTAGCGGTAATCAGGGAACTGGCTTTACTGACGAAATGCGCGTGAGAATCGCATGCGATATATTGCCCAGCCCTACTGATCACATGTAAATAATTTCTCTTCAGTGTGAATATTCATGTGTTCCCTAAGGCTTCGTTCCATTGTGAAGCCATTCTCGCACAGAATGCAGGTGTAAAGGCAGGAACACACCAAGCCAACACTGACAAACTAGTGCCGCCGAAAGCAGACTACAGGTTTGGCTCACGTGGGCGTATGTGTCCAGAGTTGCCCTGAATCGGCATTGGAGTTAATCGGCATCGGAGCTCCTCGGTCCATCTGATCCTTAGTCTAAACCGACGCTCGACAGCCGACGGACAACTAGCACGTCCCTTCTGCGCCTGTGTTAGATGAAATGCCTTTGCAAACCAGGTGTGTTCCTGCCTTAAGGCCTTAAAGTTCTCATGTGGACTTTAAGGCTTTCTTTTGAATTAAACTCTTTCCACACTGTTGGCAGGTGAAAGGTTTCTCTCCAGTATGAATTCTCATGTGGACTGTAAGGCTTTCTTCACGTGTGAAACTCTTTCCACACTGTTGGCAGGTGTAAGGCTTCTCTTAAGTGTGAAATCTCATGTGGACATTAAGGTTTCCTTTATGTGTGAATCTCTTTCCACATTGTTGGCAGGTGAAAGGTTTCTCTCCAGTGTGAACTCTCATGTGGCCTTTAAGGTTTCTTTTATGACTGAAACTCTGTCCACATTGTTGGCAGGTGAAGGGTTTCTCTCCAGTATGAACTCTCATGTGGCCTTTAAGGGTTTCTTTATGTCTGAAACTCTTTTCACACTGTTGGCAAGTGTAAGGCTTCTCTCCAGTGTGAATTCTCATGTGGACATTAAGGTTTCTTTTATGACTGAAACTCTGTCCACATTGTTGGCAGGTGAAAGGTTTCTCTCCGGTGTGAATTCCCATATGGATTTCAAGTGTTCCTTTACTATTGAAACTCTTTCCACACTCTTGACAGATGTAAAGCTTTTCTCCAGTGTGAATTTTCATGTGGCCTGTATAGCTTCCCTTTTGACTGAAACTCCTTCCACACTGTTGGCAGGTGTAAGGCTTTTCTCCAGTGTGAATTCTCACATGGACTGTAAGGCTTCCCTTTTGACTGAAACTCCTTCCACATTGTCGGCAGCTATACGGCTTTTCTCCAGTGTGAATTCTCACATGGTCTTTAAGGCTTTCTTCACGTGAGAAACTCTTTCCACACTGTTGGCAGGTGTAAGGTTTCTCTCCAGTGTGAATTCTCATGTGGACTTTAAGGCTTCCTTTATGTTTGAAACTCTGTCCACATTGTTGGCAGGTGAAAGGTTTATCTCCAGTATGAATTCTCATGTGGATTTTAAGGGTTTCTTCACGTGTGAAACTCTGTCCACACTGTTGGCAGGTGTAAGGCTTCTCTCCAGTGTGAATTCGCATGTGGACTTTAAGGCTGTCTTCACGTGTGAAACTCTTTCCACACTGTTGGCAGGTGTAAGGCTTCTTACCAGTGTGAATTCTCATGTGGACTGTAAGGCTTCCCTTTTGACTGAAACTCTGTCCACATTGTTGGCAGGTGAAGGGTTTTTCTCCAGTGTGAATTCTCATGTGATTTTCAAGTCTTCCTTTTCTATTGAAACTCTTTCTACACTCTTGACAGATGTAAAGCTTTTCTCCAGTGTGAATTCTAATGTGGACTTTAAGGCTTCCCTTTTGACTGAAACTCTGTTCACATTGTCGGCAGGTATACGGCTTTTCTCCAGTGTGAATTCTCATGTGGTATTTAAAGGTTTCTTTATGTCTGAAACTATTTCCACACTGTTGGCAGGTGAAATAACTTTTAGTTCCAATCTTTTGAGCTCTTTTTTGTGAGGAAGCCTGTGTCGCTCTTTCCCCAATCATGAAATCATGATGTTTATAATAATGTTCTTCCTCTTCTTGCTTTTCATTAAGTTCATGACTCATCTCTTTCAGTTCCATTAGGTCTAGGGCAAAAATAGACAAAAAACAATTTAGACATTTAAAACATCAAAACCAACAACATTGTAACACAGTTCGTACATGTACGGGAAGAAGGAGGCGGGAACTGGCGAATGTTTAAACAAAACTTTAATTTCAAAATAAACAAATACAACACGAAAGTAATACCAGCAGACCCTCGTGGACGTCTGCCGACCACACAAACATAATAAAACATAAAATAATATCCAGGCCTGGTCCTCTCTCGTCCTTCACTGTCGTCGCTCCTCCTTTTATGCACCCGAAGCTCCTCCGTGAGAGACCCTCGCGCCATTCTCTCATGGCTCTTGCCCGCCCTGGTCGCCACAAACATGTTTGTATCCTATGGATCAGGGACGGGCAGCTTTGGTACTGGAGGGCCACTCTTTTGCAGAGTCAAGTCTCATCCCTAATCAAATACACCTGCCTGTAATTTTCAAGCATTCCTGAAGACATAAGGCTGATTTTTACTTCTGCGCCATGTGTACCCCGCAGGTATAGTGTTGGCTGTGAGTACCACATGTAGAACGAGAAAGACGTTATTTTTTTATATTCATCAAGATTTTGTAAGCTTACAATTATGCAATATACAAAACAAGCTTACATTATATCTTAAGGATTTCTTTTAGTTCAAAGCATTAAACAATATGTGCAAGCAAAACATATTGTTACATGTGCTGTGGATCCATGTTCTATTATCATCATATGGACTCCATTTCCCACAACCCCCCACCTAGGAACCAATCATGCACTCACACCTGTTTCCCATCAGTGACACTTTATAAGCTGCACTCACACACACACTCATTGCTAAATTATAGCTGTGTCTCATTTAATTTAATTTCGAAGGCTGCATCCTCAAGAGGACGAATCCTACGTGGTATATGGAGTTTCCTTAGCCAGAATTAAACAAAACGTCTTTTGTAGGACACACAGGCAGGAAAGGAAACAGGAAGTATATCGTTGTTATGCCAACGCGTTCACAACAGCCTTGTTGCGCTCTCAGCCAATGAATGAAAATTATTAATAAATTTGTATGTAATTTGAAAAGAAAATGTATTTGTTTTATTTTGGGTTATACTTAAGGAGCTGGCAATGTACAACAGATATCTGTTACAGAGACCAAGGAGGAGGATATTAGGCAGAACAAAGTTTAAAACAAAAACAAGCTTGAAACTACTTACATTTAAAGGTCATCATACTATAAGTATATCTTGTAAGTTTAAGAGCTGAAAACTTCCTTGTTAGTCCAATAAAAGCTTTAATTGACACCAGACCCAGAAAATGACAGGATTTACAAAGTGGGGATCTATGACGTCAAAGGGCAGCTAGCACTGCCTCTGCCGAAGAAGAACGTCTACTTCATCACTGCCTGTTTAGCCCCGCCCACCGATCCGCGCATTACATGCAATAGAATAGGTAGCCTAAGTAACATAGGTCTATGTGGTGCTAAAGCAGATCGAGCTACTAAGCAATAAACATGTCATTGAGGATTACAAAATATTGTGCAGTGCCTGGACTTGATAGTAAGGCAACATGTGAGTAACTGTGTTAAATCTAATGCTTAATTTGATATGTGATGATTCATGTACAGTCGGATGATCTTTGTCAGTGTGTCAGTAAATCAAATCAGTGACTAAACTTCACTTTGCGTTGTTTCTCTTAGTAGGTTATTTAATGGTGATTGAATTATATAAAGAAAGCTCAAAGAAAGCCCCCTTTGCAATCATTGGAGCAGCACGTTGAAGCTGTCAATCAAAAAGGCGTGAGTTTATCAGTGACTGACACGCAAACTCCAGTTTTATTCAGCGAATCTCTTAGTTATATCATGTTTGCACTGTTAGTGAAGATGAAAGCATTTGTTAGTATACAGAAACTGAGTTGCAATGATGAACAAAATGTCTGTGATCGACTACAATGTTCATCTCTGCAACCTCTGGAGGACGCAGCCTTCAAAATGAGACACAGCTATTGTTTAGCCTTGTATCCAACCTTGTTTCCATGTTCCTTGATCCTTGCCTGTGTTTTTGACCCTGGACTGTTTCCTTGTTTAGGATTGTTTGCTGCCTGCCTAGACTTTTGCCTGTGATTGAATTATTCTTCTTGTATCTGTTTGATGGTGTTTGACGCTCTGCCTGTATGACTACGCTCATCCTATTTATAAAGCCTCGAGACAGTATATGATTATTTAGTTTGTGTTTATATTGTTTCACATGTTTATATTGAGAAAAACTACAATATCCACATGCTAGGGTGAGAAAACGAGCTGCACTAATATATGTTGCAGATGTTTCTTTATCGTGGCGAAAAAGGATGGAGGCTTGCGGCCCTGTATTGATTATCGTGCACTGAACAAGATCACCGTTAAGTTCCGTTATCCCCTTCCTCTTGTCCCAGCTGCTCTAGAACATCTACGTGGTGCCACTGTGTTCACCAAGCTGGACCTCCGCAGCATGTACAATCTCATCTGGATACGCGAGGGGGACGAGTGGAAGACCTCACCTTCGTCACTCCCACCGGCCATTTATTAACATCTCGTCATGCCATATGGCCTGTTCAACGCCCCCTCCGTATTCCAGGATTTCATACATGAGGTCATCCGGGAGTTTCTCCATCGATTTGTCCTGGTCTACATAGACGACATACTTATCTACTCCCAGAGCTTGGCCGAACAACACCACCACGTTGCGGAGGTCCTCCAATGCCTACAGCAGTTTCATCTCTTCTTGAAAGCTGAAAAATGTTCATTCCACCAACCTTCATTTCACTTTCATTGATCACAGTGGCATCCGGGTGGACGAGGGGAAGGTGGAAGCTATCAAGACCTGGCCCACACCATCCACAATCAAAGAACTCCAGCGTTTTCTTGGCTTTGTTAACTTCTACCACCACTTCATAAAGAATTACAATTCCATTGATCATCCACTCACCAACCTACTCTGCAACCAGCCCAAGTCTCTGTCCTGGACTCAAGAAGCCACCAACGCCTTTGAAGCCCTCAAGAAAGCCTTCACCACCGCTACATTCCTCGTCCACCCAAATCCAGATCTGCCCTTCGTCATGGAGGTGGACGCTTCCACTACAGGAGTGGGAGTGGTGCAATCTTAGCAGCAGGGGACGCCAAGTAAACTCCATCCATGCGCCTTCTCCCACAAGCTCAACCCGGCGGAGGTCAACTACGACAATCGGTGACCGCAAGCTCCTGGCTGTCAAGCTTGCTTTGGAAGAGTGGAGGCATTGGTTGGAGGGAGCTAAACATTCCTTCCTGGTCTTAACTGACCATAAGAACTTGGTATACCTTAGAGCTGCAAAGAGACTTAATCCCAGTCAAGCACGGTAGGCCATGTTTTTCTCCCGATTCGACTTCTCGATTTGCTATCGCCCTGGCTCCAAAAATGTAAAGGCAGATGCCTTGTCCTATCTCCATGCTCCAGATGAAGAACCTGAAACAATTCTCCCCGAGTCAATCTTTGTGAGCCCTGTCTCCTTGTCGGAAGAGACCTTACCCTCCTGCAATGCTTGACGCTCCATCGGGTTGTCCCCAAGGCTTGCAGTACATCACAAGGACACGACGCACTCCACTGATTCACTCTGCTCACACGTCACTTGGCACTGGCCACCCGGAGGTCAATGAGACCTTCTCGCTGCTAAAGGAGCGCTTCTGGTGGCCCAACATGGCCAACGACATCAGAAGGTACATACAGGGCTGCAGGGAGTGCGCCATCTCAAAGAACCCTCGTCATCTCCCAACCGGCAAGCTCGATCCTCTGCCCGTTCCTGAGCGAACCCGGTCACACCTGGGAGTGGACTTTATTACGGGACATCAGACTGCGTCTGCCCTGCAAAAAACTGAGTCCCAGATTCATTGGCCCGTTCACCATCACCAGACAGATCAACTGGTCACTTACCAACTCCAACTCCCTCCACAGTACAGAATTCACCCCACATTCCATGTGTCTTTACTAAAGCATCACCATCCTTCTGTTTCTCCCCCCACAGAGCCTGACGTGGGAACTGCCTAGCCCCCCCTTCCACTCATCCTGGACGACGGTGCAGCCTACGAGGTTCGTGGAATCTTGGACTCCCAGCGCCTAGATTAGAATACCTAGTGGACTGGGAAGGCTACGTTCCCGAGGAGCACTCTTGGGTCCCCAGAAATTACATCCTCAATCCCAATCTTCTTAAAACATTCCATGCCAGCCACCCTGACAGACTTGCCCCACATGGAAGAGGACGGCCACCACGACCTTGGGGTCCTTGGCCCTCGGGAGCGGGCCGTGGGGGGGTGGGTACCGTCACATTGGTACATGCCAGGCTCCCCCATCAACCAGTCACAGCGCACCCAATCACCAGAGTACTAATCACTGACACCTGCACCTCATCAGCACTCATCAGTCACAGTATAAAGGACTCACACTCACACACACACTCACTGTCCGGTCTCGTTTGTATCATACTTACCTGTATGCTTGCCTTAAGGACTCCAGACGATCTACTTTACTGTCTCCAACGTCTCCTGATTCCCTTGTGTGTTTCTCCATCTGTGTGTGAGTGTTTCCAGTCTCCAGCGTCCATACTCTCCAGCGTCATTCAAGCTCTTCACTCCTACGATCACAAGGCAGTATTACCACTCTGCATTGCTTCATTTATCTATTCTTCACATTATACTCACCTGCACAACTGTTTTACTCTACTGCAGGGGTCCCCAAACTTGTTCCTAGAGGGTCGGTGTCCTGCAGAGTTTAGCTCCAACTTGCATCAGCCCGCCTTCCTGGAAGTTTCTAGTATGCTTAGTAGGACCTTAATTAGCTGGTTCAGGTGTGTATGATTAGGGTTGAAGCTAAACTCTGCAGAGACACCGGCCCTTCAGGAGCAGGAATGGTGACCCCTGCTCTACTGGGATCAATAAACATCACTGTTTCATTCAAATTCAAACAGTCTTTTTATTTTTTCGAATATTAATTACAGATCGAATATTCAAATATTGAACTATTTGTGCACACCCCAGCATAGACTACTGCGCAGAGTCTCGGGTGTAGGTGCAACACAGAAATAAAAATCAGCCTTTACCATTACATTTTAGGGTTGGGTTAATTTTTACAGGTTTATTTGATCAGGGATGGAGCTCTACAGAATAGTGTCCCTCCAAGACCAGAGTTGCCCATCTATAGATCTTATACAGCAGTGGTTTTCAAACCTGGTCCAAAGGGACCCACCACTGTACATTTTGTATGTATGCTTTATTTTTCACATCTGGTTAAGATCATCAGCTTATTAGAAGATTGCTGACATTGATGGAGAAATTTACAAACTACAATTTCTGTTCATCAATAAGGTGAGAACCGGACCCCATATAAACCTAAATATATTCAAATAATTTAAATTAAATGAAAAGTATTTTATTATTCAATAAGTGAAAGAAGATATTTGTTGTTGTAATGTCAGACATAGCACACACAATAGTAGTAGCCATTCTGTACTCCAGCGATCTCACTGCCCCTTCAAGCAAGCCAGGGCCCGGTACGGAGCGATCACACTAGTGACATTAGATAGAAAGAATGAGTGCTTATGAGATGTGTTTTCCTCAGCACAAAACTGGTTATACTGTAACTATGGTTATACTCTTACCTGCAAATGTTACAAATTCATGCAAGTGTGTATGTTCTGACAACAGGCTCCATTAAACTTCAGTGAACGAATACCAGTATGGACATGCACATCAAACAGACAGAGCACAGTTGAATAGGAATGAAACACAAGATGTCCTGTTCCTGGAGCCCTGATCAAATGCACCTGAAGCAGTGAATTAAGATCTTCAGGGGCACTTGATAATTACAGGCAGGAGTGTTTGATCAGGGTTGGATCTGAACTCTGCATGTTTGTAGATCTCCAGGAACAGGATTGGTCATTCAGCTCTGATACTCTGTTCTGAGACAGGATGGATATTTTAAATACATCTACAAAGTGCCTGTTGAGGTACTCCAGGGCTGCGCTCAATTTCAGATTTTTATGCCCTTCCCTTGCTAACTTGCTCCATCTTAAGGACTCAAATGTACATCGTTTACACTGAACCAACACTGGCAGAATCTGTCTAGCTACTTTAAATGTACCTCTCTGAGCTCTTGATTGCTTGGAATATGCAATGGAGCTTATTTGTAGATGTACTTATACTAAGTAAGTTATTGGCAGATCTGAGGGACCTAGGAGCTTCAAATAAGATTCACATAAATAAGATCAGAGATATAGGATGGTGCTTGTCCATTAAGAGCTTTAAAAACAATCAGCAACATTTTAAACTGAATTCTGAAAATGACAGGAAGCCAGTGAAGGGAGGCTAAAACTGGAGTGATATGATCATGTTTTTTTGTACTAGTTAACAGTCTAGCTGCTGCATTCTGGACCATCTGCAAACGTGCCAATGAAGATTGAGGAAGGCCAAGGTACAGCGAATTACAATAGTCCAGCCGTGATGTGATAAATGCATGAATAACTCTCTCCAAATCTTGAAAGGAAAGTGTTGAAGTCTGGAAATTATTAAATGCATATTAAATGCTTATAAAGGGAAGCCAGTGAAGGAAGCCAGTGAATGCCTGTCTTACATTGCCAGTTAAAACTTGACCTTCTATCCTATTTTCATAATCAAATTTTACTTTAAGAATTCCCCCCCTCAACTGTCTCCCAACAATGGGTAGGTCTAAAAAAAGGATGATAGTTTTGTAAGTAAAAACCAAACTTTATTAATGATCTGTACAACTTTTATGGCAGATTTGAAACTGAGGACGATAGGACAGAATGTGATGTGATATGCAATAATCTCCCAGTAGAAACATCAATAGTTATCAATGAGGCTGATGAAACTGCAAGCCTTTGAAAACTGAAGCCAAACAAAACCACTGGCCCAGATGGTTTAAAAGCCAGACTTCTTAAAGATTGTGCTTCTCAATTAAAATGAGTTTTTACAAGGCTATTTCAGTTTTTTTTAGATACTTGTACAGTGCCAAAATTATGGAAATATTCAATAAGGCCTGTGGCAAAAAAACCTGTTGCCAGTATATTAAGGCCCAATCCCAATTCTATTTTATACCCCTTCCCCTTCCCCTTCCCCTTACGCCTACCCCTTCCCCTTGCCCCTACCCCTTCCCCTTGCCCCTTGAAACAGAGTGTCAAGGGGTAGGGCTGAAAATATTCCCCTGAGAAATGGGACACCACTACTAGACCGTCACACGTCATCATAAGTCGTCGCTAGCTCCTACGTCATAGATGTGCCGATGTTTATCATACACTTCTAAGATGCCATCGATAGCTGTAGTGATCTCTGTTGCTTGGGCGACAGCTATTTTTTTGCATTTGTCTTCAGTTCTTCGCATAAGACAAAGGAGACGATGATGTCTTTGACGCCTGTGTTTGCTGGAGGATCAGTTTATGGTATGTACAATGGCTGCACAAACATTTTGTTTTATTTAACACAACGTTAGCTAACTGCACAACTCGGTAACAGTAAAAGCTGGAATATATAAAACTTGTGGTCTTGTAATCTGTGGTGTTGTATGAACCCGTTGGAGTTACCGACCTATGTTTGTATTCATATATGCGTTTACAGTGTCAAATTTATCCGACTGAATGACCCTTTGGTGTGATGTGATCATACATGGATGTCTGCTGTTTGCACCATAGCTTCCCTCATACAAATATTTTCCATGCTTTTACAACGAATGCAAAATAAATTAATTAAAAAAAAAACAATTTTAGTGTAGTTATGCCATGTTAAACATTAAAACAAATGTTTTTTTCCCTACTAAACTATAGTTAAACTATGGTATTTGTGTGGTAATGTTAATCAACACGTAAAACAAAAAGAAATGTTTTAAATAGGCTATAATAAAACCGTGGTGAGATTTCTAAAGGGCTGTGAGCTTTGTTTTGAGGGAGAGGACATGTCACTAGATGTAGTAAAAGTTTTAAAACTTTTTTTCCCTAGGCTGGCAGTCCAGTAACATACTGCATGGTAAATCGTAACGTGCCCATTTTGCAGTTGTGGCTTGATGAGGAGTTAGAGCTGAAGCAGGATTTCCGCCTGAGCAGAACAGCAATGAATGCTTTGCAAAGGCTCTTACAAAGAGAAACGGACCATGGCTGGGGTCATCAGTTGGAAACTCTTATCTACGTTTACTGGCTTGCACATGGACTGTCGTATCGGGTAGTCTCCAGTGTTTTTAATGTGCCAAAAGCTACAGTCCACCGCGTTATCCACAGAGTGGCACAGAATATATGGGTAAACCTGAAGAAAGCCATCCTCTTCCCACAAGCAGAGGAACTACAGGCAGTGGGGCAAGGATTCGCCCAACTGTCAAGAACCCATGCCTTTAAAAACGTCGTTGGAGCAATAGATGGCACCCACATAAGGATCAAACCCCCGAAGCGGCACCAAATTGACTATTTGAACTACAAGGGCTTTTATTCCATTAACATGCAAGCAATGTGTGACTCCAGTGGACGTTTCCTGGACATTTTTGTGGGCTATCCGGGGTCAGTTCACGACACACGGATATTGAAAAACAGTTCTTTTTATAGAGCACAACGTTATCCACCTTCAGAGTACATTATTCTGGGTGATGGCGGCTATCCCTGTTTAGAAACCCCAATATGCTTGATCACACCCTACAAAGAGCCAGTAAATGAACAAGTTCAGGGCAGCTTCAACTACTACCACTCAAGGGCCCGCAGCATAATTGAAAGGGCTTTCGGCATGATGAAGACAAGATGGAGGTCCACACTTTTCAGAGCCATGGAAGTCAAACCTACATTTGCTCCCCAGGTTATTGCGTCCTGTGCATTTTTGCACAACGTATGTTTGGATAATGGAGACATGCTTGAACCTGATGGTGACATTTTAAGGGACAATTTTGACTCCCACCTTCCCCGTGAATGCCTGGCACCCAATGAAACATCTGGAAATGCTACAAGGGACAGACTGGCTGCTCTAGTTTCAGGCATTGTGTAAGCCCCGTGAACATCCAGAAATAGAGTTGTACTTTTCATACAGTTGTTTCATACAGTTTTTTTTTTTTTTTTAAATAAAATTATATAAGTTGCCTATTTTAAAACAGTTTTCATAATAGTTGTAGTATTGTAGATGTTATTCTAACATTTTATATCTGTGTATTGTTTGCAATAAAGTGTTTTCATACATATTGCATGGTATTTTTCTTTTTCCAGGTACGTTACTGTGTAACACTGTCACATAAATGCATGTTTTACCACTCTATTTATTACAATGATTTTAGGTATAATAGAGTTTTAATTGGTTTACATGTGTTTTAGTCCATTTTATTCCTCTTATCTATTTAATGTATGTCTTTAAATGTGTATGGGTCTGCCTGTCATGTGACTGATCACATGACAGGAACAAGGAAGTAAGCCAGCATAAAGGAGGCAGCATGGCAAACAATCAGCCCCGCTCATTACAAACGTGATCACCCACAAGCTGGATTGAGGAGCTATTTCTTGGACTTACCTTTCCAGTGCTTCACCTTAACTTCACTTGGATCAACACTTCTGTGGACTTTGTATATACACCGGTGGACACTTTCACATTGGGACTTTCAGCACGTTACTAGGACTCTTAAGGACTGTTTTATGGTGTGGTGAAAATGGACTCCCTGCTTTTAAACAGCCTAAGTTTTTCTAGTTTTATTGTGTTGTTTTAAGTTCCTTGTGATTATTGTAAATATACCTTATTTATTCATTTCTGTTTGTATCGTCTTTTTAAACACTCATAGCTGCTCACACAGTATAATCTGACCCCAATATTAATCCACGTAAACTCGACCGATTGGGCCGATCGTTACAACTGATATTGAAACACAAACACCTTCATTTGAAAAACAACAATATAGCTTTTTATTGACTCATAAAAAAATGAGGTAGAATGTGCAATCATAAGTAACAAAAATATTGCACTTTAATAAATAAAAATAATCTGTAAATAATAACAGAATATACTAAATTAAAATTTTAGAAACAACAAACAACAACAGTGCAAATTTCTAAACTGTGAACTTTTAAAGAACTGTGCGAAATGTAAACGCGTATAAAAGATCACTATAATTTGTCGATCATTCTTTCAAACAGATTCAAAAACCTCTCAGTTTTGGCCTCACTCTCTTCATGGCGTTTCTGTTCCTTGATGGACTCTTCAGCTAAAAAATCCAAAATTGGATTACTTTTTCTTTTCCTCTTTTTGGGTGATGGAGTTGGGGGGCTTGCTACCACCATGGAGGATGCTGTGCTAGAAGAGGCTGTCTCTTCTGATGAATTTTGCAATGGCCCTATGGTGGTTCCTATGGTGCTGACGGTAGTAATTTCACTGAAGTCAACACTTTCCTAGGACAAAAAGATGATATACACAAGTACAGAAATGCGTAATAAGTCATTATATACATTATCATCAAAACAATGTTAAAATTATCTAATTTCTGACAACAAATATAGCAAGATTAGGTAATTGTATTTAAAACATTACCATGGATATTGTTATGGGTTCCTCTTCAGTGAATGAAGAAACCACCACAGGAGGATCTACAGAAGGCCTGGAACCCAACACCTCATGCATTTCTTAAAAATACTGCCACGTAGAAGCAGTTACCTCTCCAGCATCTGTTCCTGAGCCAGTTTTTGGTGTTTTTATGTCCTGAAGGAAGACACAAGCAGAATATTCATAATAATATAGTACTGAAAATGTCTTTACTTTTTTACATTTCACTAAATTTTACAGTAGTAATTCTATGAAAAAGATAATTAGAAGAAATTCTTCTCAATTATGTGTGTGTGCATTTTACAATAATACAAAACGTACTGAAATGGACTGCCTAGATTGTTTAAGATTTTTAGGTAACACTTTACAATAAGGTTCATTAGTTGAACATTAGTTAATGTATTAACTAACCATGAGCAATACATTCGATACTGTATTTACTAATCTTTGTTAATGAAAATACCGTTGTTCATGTTAGTTCACAGTACATAATGTTAACAAGATTTTAATAATGTATTAGTAAATGTTGAAATGAACAAAGATTAATGTTGTATAAGTGCAGTTCATTATTAACTTATTAAACATTAGTTAACTAATGTAGTTCACTAAATAATCTTATTGTGTAACCAATTTTTATAGAACCACACTGCTTACCTTGTATTTCTTCTTAAAATTTTCCCACTTCTTGGATGCCTGTTGGCCAGTCACCTTTCCCTCCAAACCCAAGTCTTTTATAAGTGCCCTGTAACATTTAACCAAAATGAACAGTAGTGCACAACTGCACATATCTCGCAGTAATCAGGCACAAGCAACATAAACGTTTAACAGATGACTCACTCCCAAAGTTGTTTTGCTGTGTATTTCGATTTCAAAAATCGCTGCTCGTTTTCTGCACGAAAACGTATGAGCCTGCGTGTTTCCTCAGGAGTCCCTGGTTGATACAGAACATACAATACTGATGAATAAGCACACAAACTGAATGCACTTTTTGTTTATATCATGTAACGTACACGTATTTATGGACGTAACCACAACAAAACAATACATTAATCAGGCATGCGGCAAAAAAACAAGTTAGTTGCCACTGATTGATTTGAATTTATGATGTCAAATCAATGCGGGTTTCAATAAAATATAAAAAAATATGTTGTGGAACTATCATAAAGTAAAAAACATTAGCGAACTTTTTTCATAGCGATTTTAACAAACCTTTTTTCGGAGAACATAACCGTATACATGAACACACGATTAAAGGCAACATAAAACAAGTGATTATTTATTACTAAAATACCGTTTACCGTAAAAAAAAATACTTACATTTATGGGTCTCTCTGCTCGCTTGGTCGGCCATGTTGGAAATTTATCATACCCCTTCGTCTGAAGTGTGGTCCTGAAAAATCTTCGTTTGAAGGGCTACCTACCCCTTCCCCTCCAGCCAAATGAGAACAAATGAGACACCCCTACCCCTTCACGTGAACGCGCGAAACAAAGGGGAAGGGGAAAGGGGAAGGGGTAAGGGATAGAATTGGGATTGGGCGTAAATGACTTTCGGCCTATTGCAATAACTTCCATACTATGTAAAACTATGGAGCGAGTCTTGGCTAACCACCTAACTTCAACTGTGGCCTCGAGGTTAGATCCACTTCAGTTTGCATATAAGTGTAACAGAGGCACAGATGCTGCTGTACTGACCCTGCTAAACACAGTTACAAAACATCTTATGAATCCCAAAGCATATGTCAGATCACATCGGCTTTTAATTCAATGAAGACACACATTCTCTTAAAAAGGCTTGTTGATCTTGATGTTGATACAGGGTTAGTTTTATGGATTAGAAACTTTCTTTCCTGCCGTCCACAGAGGGTCTGTGTCAGAGGTATTATATCAGACGTCCTCACTTTAAGCACAGGTTGCCCACAAGGCTGTGTTCTTTCTCCTGTGCCCTTTTCTTTATTTACAAACATATTTACAAAATTTTTTGGTTCAGGAAGAACATTTTAGATTATTAAATTATGCAGATGATATGTCCTTAGTTGGCTTACTGGACAAAACTAACTCTGTATGATGTTGCTTATTTGTGTCACACTAAGGCCCTTGAAACTTGGTGTCATTTTAGTCAATTAGAAATTAATGTTATGAAGACAAAATAATTAATTATGTGTACAAAAAGAGAGGACAATCCAAACAATTTCAGAATTACAGAATTTTAAATATCTCAGCTCAATCCTGGACTCACAGGTGAGCTTTGTCGATAACTCTGAGTATATCTTTAAAAGATATTCAGAGCGATTATTTCTTCTATTGGGGAGAGTGTACCGTCTTATCATATCCCTGCCTGGTATGAACATTTAAACTGCAGATCTAGGAATAAGCTCACCAGAATTGTGTCAATGGCAAGCAAAATAGATGGCAGACCACAGAAGCCCCTAGGACAACTTTATGTTGAAAGGGGAAGGAAGAAGGTGAGAGGTATCCTTGCAGATAGTTCACACCCTCTCTTTAGCCAATTTGATCCCTTGAGATCAGGTAGGTGCTACAGAATACAGAATAATTAGTGAACAAAAATGTGTTCAAGCGATAATTTATTCCAAATGCTATTAAAATTCTTAACTCCGCAAGTGTTTGACAAATGAAATGACAAGGCATGAATTGTAATTTTATGAAATGTGAATTCGTCTGTTTTCTTGTTCTGTTTTTGTTGTTTTAAAGTGGAACTCAGTAAGATGAACACTGTCGTAAATACTCCAAGCACAGCTCTGGACTACAACGACTACAACGCAATAAATAACCAACTGCCTTGATTCCAAAGCTGCTACTTCTTTTCCCAGTGGCTGAACACCAAGACCTTCATTTGAACCATATCTAAGGTTAAAATATAAATAAAATGAATGTCAAAATTAATTCCTACAGTCATAATTTGTAAATGTAGCTTGGAAACATACTGCTCACTATCCGACTCTTCTGTGATGCTAGACACTGGTATCTGTGGTTGTCTTTGCTGTCCCTTGCTTGGCGTAGAAGTTGTTTTCCAACGTTTGTAGCTAAAAAAAAAAAAAAAAGTAATGCAGTCTTATTACAGCACACTGTCAATAGTATGTAAATCTTTCAGAAGCATATACTCAATTTGGACAACAGTCAGGAGCAACGCATGCCTTGGCATTAGCTTTGAAATCTTGCATTGGTCTAAAGTGAAGCCAGTCGCTGACGCAACGTAAACAATATTCTGGGAATTTACTATACTATTGAAACTGCCGGTTGAACTGCAGTTGTCTCACATAAAGCCCGTACATGACAAATAGAGAAACACTCATCAATCCCACCACGTAGTAACATAGTAGGCGAATTAGCATGCTTGCATCTCTGAGAGCCGATAAGCTAAATACATGCCACATAACAGTGGCTATATCTCGAAGGATATGCAATAACAATAGATCTAATGGAAATAGTAAGAAAATAAAGTTGTTTGGCAAGGTTACTTACAAGTTCAACAACATGAAAGCCATGTCAGAATCGGTTTGAAGTCCTTCGCTCTGTTTCAGTTGATGCCATTCTGTAAAAGCTGGTCCAAGGTTGACTCGAGAATGAGCTCTCTCTCGGTCTAGTTCACGTTTTCTCTTCCTAGAATCTTCAGACAATGGTTTCCTCTGTTTTTTTTAGTGGCTCCGCCATGACTGATGATGAAATAATGTTGTTTTGGTATGATCAAAGGGAGATCATACTGTGTGAGGTCGCTATGTGTATATTGAATTACTGTAAAGCATTATGTCATTCTCGCGTGAACGTGAACATAAGGCGAGATTGTGTCGGGTCGGCGCAGCTCAACTTGCAAGTGCTGTTTTATGGCGTAGACGTGCCAGAGGGGGTTAGTTCTCGCCTCAAACACACCACTACAAGTCAATTAACCATCATAAGGACTTAGAAAACTATTTATAAAGGTAAAAAAGTTACTTAGTTCTGCTTTAACACTATTTGTATAGTCATGTTGTGCTGGTGAGCCAAATACAATTTTTCACCTTGGTGGACAATAAAGATATATAATACAATATAATACAATACAAATTCTCAGTTGATAGAAGCTGTTTTTAACAACTGAGCTAATTTGTTTTTCAAGACAAAGCTCAGAGTCAAAGACAGCACCTACATTTTTTGCATGTGACGTAATATATGGAGTAAGATCAGGGGCGTAGTTTGTGGGGGGGATGGGGGGGAGGTCACCCCCCCAATATTCAAATGCTTCAGTTACAACCCCCCCAATATTTCAACATGAAAATCACAGCAGATCAAATGAAAAATATGTAGAATTCATTTATTTTGTAACAATAATTTTGTTTGTATTCAAATATGAGTTTGTCATAATAAATTAGACAAAAATATTCTCCCCCTCCATTGAACCGATTGGTAACGCCCAACCAACGCGCCTCGCTCTTTCACCAAAACAACGCGAGTGGAGCTGTACTGTTTGAATGAGACAGCGCGGGTAGCACCAAAAATGAAGAGAACCGCTGCCCAGCCAACTATATTAAACCGCTGGTCCGTTAAAAACAATAAAGCATGTACTGAGAAGGAGGTATGAGAATGTTTTGTAATACACTTATATTTTAGCTAACTAATCCATTACAATGTAGCCATAACTATCAGTGTAACTGTAACCAGTTACCAAAACAGCCGTCTGTTTTGTTTGTTCATTTTTCAATAGTGTCTGTAATGATCAATGACAAAAATATTCACATCGGTGTTTGTTTTCTTCCTAAATTAATCTGACTTTTGAACGAATTGGCTGAATGAACGATTTAAGTGACTCACTCACTCAATAAAAAAGCGAATCGCTGCCGCCTACTGGCGGTTTCAATATTTAACATAATTTCTTTCTTTTTAGAATCACCGTTATGTTAGAATTTGATGAATGATTATACATACATTTCATAAAGTTCTGATAGATAGATAGATAGATAGATAGATAGATAGATAGATAGATAGATAGATAGATAGATTATCCAATAACACTACACATAAAACAGGTTATTATTTTTTAATATAAAAAACAAAACAAAAAAACAAACAGGCAGCATACGTTCAACCCCCCCAATGTTGAAACCAAATCTACGCCCTTGAGTAAGATTGTCTTTGGCTATAAAATTTCTGTTTTTGGAGGGTTCAAAAATAATCACCTCAGTCATTGTTAAAGGTGCTACAGAGGATCTTTTTGTCGACTAAGAAACCAAAGACTGTTAGTGAGTTTTTTAAATGAGCGAATGCGTAAGAACAACCTCCCTCCTTCACAGCTCATTTCGAGGAAACGCCTCCCAAATCTCGTGCACGAGTATTGAAACACGAGTGTTTAGCACCGGCATTCGCTGTGTTGTGTTAGTGGATTCATTATGTCGGACTCACCGCAGGTAACTCATAATCTGCAGTTGTTTCTCCTGTCTCCTGACAAAAACATTGCATGCGGCGCCTGTAAAGTGTGGAAAGTTACTGGAGCGCGCAGCCGCGCTCGTCTCTCACAAGGAACGCCATGGCAGTGATTGACAAGCCAGAGGGCCAACTGGCTGAAGTTTTTAAGGCCCTACGTCGTGCATAGATGATGTATATTAATAATATTCCTTTCAGTGCACCTAATAAATAGTCTTTTATCAGTTAGTAAAGACAGTTTCAAGTAATATTGCAAAAATGTATAAAACAAAACATCCTCTTTAGCACCTTTAAGCTGGAGGAAATTATTTACCATCCAGCATTTAATGTCCTCAAGACAGTCCATGAGAGGCTGCAGAGAATCTCTAGTTTACAATGGAAGGTACAACTGAGAATCATCAGCATAGAAATGAAATTTTGTATTTTCTAATTATGTTGCCAAGCAGAAGTTTTGACAGGAAAATACAACAAAGTACATCGTTTACAAGTAGCGCGTCGATTCAGTGTGGTATTCAAGACTCTCGCTCTCTCAAGCTCTCTGCCTGTGTTTGAGAAATACAGCACTCTCAGCAAAACTACGACGAGTCGTGGATCACACTAGAGTTTGTGGTACTTTAAATACAAGTACGCATCGATTGAGTTGAACTGAAATAGTACAGAATGATTGCTTGAGAGAGAGAGAGAGAGAGAGAGACAGCGAAACTCAATGCGTGTGAAAATATATACTAACTAGATCATACATGATTTGTTTGAATATAAAAGGCTAAAATAATGGACAATATCTTAACAGAACATGATCTTTATTTAATATTACATAATTTTGACCCCAAAAATGTATTGTTGGCTATTGCTACAAATATACCCGTGCGACTTATGACTGGTTTTGTGGTCCATTATCACATTTAACGGAAATACTGAATTTTAAAGTTGTCTTATGGGTGTGGAACGGCATGAGGGTAAGTAATAAATGACAGAATTTTGATTTTTGGGTGAACTAACCCTTTAATTACAAGTAACTAGCCCTAAACCAAACCCTAACTCTTGCTCTACAGTAAGTCCACTTGAATGAAACGAGTGAATTTAGACACTGAGTACGTCTGAAGGAAGGGCTGCTGATTTCACACAGTTTGTGCTGCTGTTTGATAATCATTTGAAACTGGAAATTCATTCAGCATGTGCAAACCTTAATTAAACCATTTCATGATCAATTAAACAGGAATTTATACCTGAATGATATTAGGCTGGAATGAATTCTGTAATATTCTCTTTAAGATTATACTTCTGTATATTCTCTATTTCTGTGGAGATGGACATTTTAATTATGATCAAATGACTGAGTTCAGCTGTGAGAATAAAACCAACCTGCTTGTTCCTCAGTATCTTCATGTTTCACACTGAATGTTTCTTCAATCTTCATGTCTTCAGACTCCTCTTTAATAAACACGTCTTCAGTGTCCTCTTCAATAAACTCAATCTTTATGTCTTCAGTCTCATCTTTAATGATCACCAACTTCTTGTCTTCAGTTTCCTCTTTAATAAATGCCATCTGTAAAAAGAGAATGATTAACAGAGTTAAAATTCTTCAATGACCCGTTGGATAAAAAAACACTCAAAACTAAAGCTGAAAATTAATAAACTTCATATTTAGACATTTATGATCTACATTTGGTATTTAAAGAATTATAGATTATATTTAAATGATTACACTGATGAAAACATGATTAGTTAGTGTTTGTTGTTCTCGTTCACTGTTTGAGCAGCACGTGTCGTGATTCACTGAATCATTTCTCAGTGTTTGATTCAATTGACTCGGAGTTGAAAAGTTCAGTTTCTCCATCATGACCCTCCAGAGACTGAACCCGTGTTCATGAAAAACTGATTTATGATATATAGAGAGAAATGAGACGCAGGTTTACTGTTTCTCATCAGTGGATGAGCTTTGCTCACACAAATATCCTTCATTACAGTTAGATAAAGAATCACAATGTTACATTAAATAGTAAATAAACTATTAAAATTACAAAACTGTTTCTGTCGATTAAATCAGCTTAAATTCTTAAAACAAACCTTTATTCAGCAGAATCACAGCAGATGCAGGAGCGCGGCGCAGTCTTATGCCGTCATTTCGCCACACCAAAATAAAAGTCCTGCATTGTCTACAATCACAGAAGTGCACAGAAATCCAACTATTTTACCGAATTGAAACACATTAAAAGTCAGTGGCTGCGTCCGAAACCGCCTACTTCTCTACTATTTAGTAGGGGAAAAGCAGTAGGCGAGCGAATAAGTATGTCAGAAGCAAAAAGAGTAGGCGAAAATTACCTGGGTGACGTACTAATTCTCGCGAGATTCGGCCGTGCGCCTACTTACCTACTCTATAATAGGGGAAAATCAGTAGGCGAGCGAATAAGTATGCCAGAAACGAAAGTAATCATAAACAAGTAGTTGAGAATTTCCCGGATGGCCTACTGCTTCCGCCCAGATTCTGAAGTGTTCCTCGATGGATACTTTTCTATCCCAGGAGGCCACGGGAGAGGATACGTCATATCAAACACGGAGGTGAAAAGCGACGCGGATGCTGTCAAATGTGAGTATTGAAAACCAAAAACACGGTTCTTGTGTTAAAGTCACATTTGTTGAACTACTGTAGAGTAAACTGCTGAATGTGTAAAGATGCTAGACACTATAGTTGTGATTTTACTGTAAAAACATGTTTTATTTTGTATAGATAACAGGGAGCTCTAGTAAACACATTAATTCTCCGAAGAGGATACATCTTAAAGATGCTTACTAAATGTTTATTTAACATCTGGCAGGAAAATATTAAGAATATATAAAGTATTATGACTTATGCATGATGGATTATGTTCCATGAGTGATGTGTGTGTGTGTGCTATTATGTAGAATTCACTGTTATCAACACTGTTTACATTACATGAATGCAAGTAATGTAAATAAAAAAATGTACACTTAACTAGACAGGTATAAGTTATCTATTTTATTTGTCTGTTAGTACTTTTAATAAAACAAGGAACATTTGTGTTGGATAAAAAGTGAGTTAAAACAAATCTTCAACTACCTCAAAATTTAAGGATTTGTAGATTTGAGCACATAAATCTCAGAGGAAACTTGAATCTTGTCTGATGTTACAGGGACAGAAATGAATACAAAGTCTATTTAAATCTTAAGTTGTAGTTTATTTTAATTATTGTAATTTCAAACAGAGTTATTACAGTACTTTTCTGATCCTTGATGTCTTTGTATTTGTTGCAGAGCTTTGTGTTGGAGCAGGACCTGCAAGGAAAGATGACAGTGGCATTTGTGGAAAAAAAGGGAAAAAAAAAAAAAGGAAAACCTGAAACAAAAATTTAAAGATCATTTTGTTACTTCTCATACAGAAATCAGATAACATTGTATTGCTAAAATGATTGCTTTTGTATTATGATTGTGTATTTTTGTAGGATGTGAAATGTCCTCAGACGGGTTTGAGCACTGAGGATGGAGAGCCACAGCAGATCCTGGGAATGGTTCAGTGTCATGGACGAGATCCTCCATCACTCCTCCTGCCCTTACTGCCTCATCTGACCTGATGTTGATGTGATTTCTTCATCCTCAGTGAACCCAGAGCCAGCGAGAGCATCTAGACAAAGACCAAACAGTGAGGATGTGATTTTGGTCAAGTTTGTTCTGCTGGTGGAAAAGCCCTCACCCTCCATCTTACACTCGCTCTTATCCAGCGAGTGTAAGATGGAGGGTGAGGGCTTTTCCACCAGCAGAACAAACTTGACCAAAATCACATCCTCACTTTATTTTATGAAACTAGAGAAAATTAGGTATTCTCTTCACCAACCTAGCACCATTTTCATTAAGCTTTGGCAGCCCCTTCGTGAACATATTAAAACTCTCCAGCTTGACCCTGCACTTTGTGTGTGATCCCCTTTTCTCCCCCCGCATCTATTACCAATCTAGATGTTGATACTAATCTTATATTGCCTGGCCATTACACTGCTGTACTTACTGTATGCATGACTGTACGTTTTTGTTTTGTTTTTTTTCGAGGGGAAAAGAATCCTTGGTGTATCTTCTTACTGTAATGTTTTATTGTGTATTATCCCGTTTGTTATTTTTCATTATTATTATTATTATTTTTTTGTAAGTTTCTGTAATGCTTAAAATGTATAAATAAATCATAAAAAATTTGTTCTGCTGGTTTCAGTTCATACACTGAAGCTTCAAAAGCATCATCACTTAATGTCATGAAGCTTCTGGACGTCAGGCTCCATGGACTGATATTGTAGAAACTAGCTGGACAAACGTGATCAAAATCAACTTTTGTGGAAAAAAAAAAATGAACACAGGGATTGAACAGCGTGAAGGCAAGTGAATAATGACTGAATTTATATGTTTGGGTGAACTAACCCTTTATGCCCCCAAATAGCGTTTGTGCTCTAAACACTAACAAAAAAGGATTTAAAAAAAAAATCTAATGTACATTTGGCAGATGCTGTTATCTAAAGTGACTAACAGTGCTCTTATTACAGGGATGATCCTGCTGGAGTAAAGTGTCTGGATCAAGCACACACTGGTGGAGACGCTGCAGAGCTCAAACCAGCAACCTTCTGCTGACCAGCTCAGTGGTTTAGGCCACCACACCACAAAAGTAATGAAGCTACAAAAGAAATCATCATGTAATTGTAAAAATATGAAATGAAGTATGGCAAGAAACTGAATGCTGACATGAATGAATTGTAAAAAGTTTTAATCTGTTTATTCAGTCATGCTGATGGAGAGCACAAGAATGTTTGCAGCAGCAGATTGTCCCGCACATCTTCTCCCACTCCTGCTTCAAGCTTGTAGGGTTCAGAGGATCATCATCATGGTCTTCCTCATCCTCTGGATCAACGATGTCCCCATTGAGAAGAGCAGCGGTGAGGGACATGATGATGAAGGTGTTCATCAGCTGCTTCATCAGAATAAAGCTGCAGAATTGGCACAGCTGTGTGAGATGACAACAGGACTGTAAATACCTGATTGTTAGATCAATACATTTGAATAAAGCTTTGTTTCGTGTGTTGTTGACTTGTACGTGCATTTATTTAATTATTGTCATTATTACTTTAATTAATTCTTTACTTATTAATTATGCTATTATCAGTAAATGTATATATTTTATTACTTCATGCTTTCATTGACTGTAAATGGAGATGTATTCACATCAGCTGTATTTGTCTAGTGTGTTCATGCACAGCTGTCATATATCAAAACATTACATTTTGCTTTTTTTACTAAAGAAGTAATATGAAAAGTAATATAATTAAGTTTTGGTTTATGGTTAATGTTGGGGTGTGCTAGCAAAGCAATTCGCTCTGAAGTAATCTTAATTTCAAGTAGATTTTACTTACATTTTTTGAGTATAAAATCAACAGTCTTCTTCAAAGGCGAGATCTTTGAGCAGCTGTTGACGTCTTCTTTGGCTTCAGACATTGCTAACACTGAGGGAAACTGCACTAGGTAGAGTTGTGGAGTTACTGGTGCTGTGAGGTGTTAGTGCACCTGTCACTCATCTTTATTTTATTGCAGGACCTATATAACATACAAGATCAGGGACAATAACAGTTGTATCTTTAACAATGAACAATAATAATGAAAAAAAAAACCATAAAAATGTGTTTGTAAACATCATCGTTTGAAATTATATATACAAAGCATGATGACATGGTTAAATATTTTGAATACATCATAATGCATAAAAGTATTTAATTTATTTATTATTTGTAAGCCTGAGGGATGAAACTAGAGCTAATTCAACAAGAAAAAGGGGACAATTTTTGATTTATGCTTGTGGATGGACATTTTTGTATATAAAATAAAGAAATTAATAACATTCACACGAATTTGGGTATTTGTAACAAAAAAATAAACTCACATTATAAAAATATAAGAACTTTAAATTAACCCAAAATATATTAGTTGTAGCCTACTACAATTACAAAATTACTGGCAGCTGTTTCTTCAACAAGACCACAAAATAAGCAGTTTATCAATATCAAGATATTAACAGATAGAAGAATTAAACCTGTCACTCATATCTTTTAAGTTGTTGCACTTGTGATAACGTAGGTCACATGATAACGTCAACATGGCGGATTATTTTCGGATCTCGCATACTCAACGAGATTTGGCTGTTAAGTACCTACTCTTTTGGCGCTCGTTAAGTAAGTACTTATTGAAATTAAGTACCTACTCATTGAGTAGGCGGTTTCGGACGCAGCCAGTCTCGTCACGGAGTGAAGTGAAATGTCCGCTTGAGCTGTGATGCATGTTAATCGTGGTTATAAAATCCATAAAGTACGTGAGAAATGCTAGATTAATTATTGAAATGCATATTTTGAAAAATCGTTAACAGGAAAATGTTATTTAAATAGTTCTAATTGCTTGTGTTTTGACTCTTAAGGATTAAGTGAGTTGAGCTGATTTTTCGACGAAAACTGCATAGAGCAGATTTCCTTGTTAAATCTATATACTATTTCTGATCTTTGTCGATTTATTCATGGTAAGTGAGCTCATAAATCACCATATTTGGCTATGATTTCTGCATTTTTCCAGTCTTTTGTGAGTCAGGTGTTCTTAAATGATACTGTTATGTTTTTAGTGAAATATGTTGAGAAATTAGTTCATATGTGAATTTATTACCTAAATCAGCTGTTTATTTGCTGTTTAAAAGTGTTTTATATCCATTTTCTGACTTTATGAGCGTGATGAGTGTAACAGTGTGCCATGTGCTGCGAGTGCGAGCTATCAGCTAAATCAGGGGTCTCAAATTGTCACTGCGGTCAAGCCATCCGTGTGGTCCGCGCATACACTTGGTATTACGGTAAGACTGTCTGTGAACCGATCTGAACGTGATTTCACATTCATTCATTTATTCAGTCAGTCAGTCAGTCAGTCAATAAAAATAACTAAAAAAAAATATATATATTTCACAGCTCAATTTCACCTGAAAAATGATAGTAAACCTCAAAGCCTGACATTGTATGCTGCTGAATTCCAAAATTAAAGCCCTCCAACACTCATACGCTGTTTTGTCCATACATTGTGAAACTGAATACATTTCACAGACCTATTTTACCTCGTGTGGAGAGGACACATTCTCACAGTGTCAACGGCACCGTTTCAGCAGGATATTCTGATGTTGGATTCCAAAATAATGAGTCCAAAACTCATGTCAGCTGTTTTGACTATACATTTAGAAAATCATAAAAATAAAAGTCCTAGTTCCCACAAAACAAATTCACCTCAGATGCACAGTACACCTGCTCATAGTGTCAACTACACCGTTTTAGGACATTCTGATGTTGTATTCTAAAATAAAAGCCCCCCAAACTTCATATCTATGTGCTATTTTGTCTATACATTCAGAAAATCATAAAAAGAAAAGTCCTAGTTCCCACAAAACAAATTCACCTAAGATGGAGAATACACCTTCTCATAGTGTCACCTACATCGTTTCAGGACATTTCTGATGTTGTATTCCATAATAATATATGGACAAAACAGCGTATGAGTGTTGGAGGGCTTTAATTTTGGAATTCAGCAGCATGTCAGGCTTTGAGGTTTACTATCATTTTCAGGTGAAATTGAGCTGTGAAATATTTTTTTGTTGTTATTTTTATTGACTGACTGACTGACTGACTGACTGAATAAATGAATGAATGTGAAATCACGTTCAGATCGGTTCACAGACAGTCTTACCGTAATGCCAAGTGTATGCGCGGACCGCGAAATATAGGGGCGGCTAGATTGACTGCTCATTTCTGGGTGGCGGCTGGCTTGACCGCAGTAAATTGTCGGGGGGCCGTTTGTGTGATTGACAGGAGGGCCATATTAACATTAAAGCGCAAGAAAGCGCAATATTTCAGAAAATTTACTTTCCTTTGCATTATTTCTCATTTACTTTCATTAGGGCAACTGAAATGTTTTTATACCTATACTATAAATATTTTATTTACCATACTAAATGTAAACCGCAGTGTCTCTCTCATTGTTATAGAGTGTAATATAATACTATTACTAATATAATATTACTAATATAGCCTACTAATATAATACTATTAATTGCAATAGTCTGGTGCAACTTCTCACATCCAACAAGGTGCATGGAATAAAAAATATGTAATTTAGGAACAAAACCAGCAAAACTTGTGGAGGGTCAGAAATAAACAAAAAACTGGAGCTAATATATATATATATATATATAAACTTTATTTTGCCAAAAAATAAAAAGCTCTCATACATACATTATTGTTATGTGTAGCTGGTAGAAGGATGAGGCAGATACGGATTTCCACAATATAGATACTTCTTTAATAGATACAGGGCAGGAACACCAAACATACACATAACTTAAACAGAGAACGGACGAGGAGTGAATGGAGTGAGTGCAATATAAAGGGAGTGCAGATGATAGAGTCCAGGTGCAGGTGATCCGTGATGATGAGGAGTTGACAAGGGAAGTGAGTGCAGGTGTGGAGAACAGGAGGATCTTGGGAAATGGAGTCCAGGGGAACAAGGGATCTGTGACAATTATTAGATTTTAACATCTAGTGGAAGTATTTTCCCTTACTTCATGTTAGCTTAAATAACATTAAAATCTTGCACTGACCAACACTGTACTGAACAAATACAATCCCTGAATACATTTGTACACTCTTCTGTTTCTTGACAGACACCTGCAGCGCTTGTGCTCACACAGCCAGAGACACATTTGTCCAAGATGCCGTTTGAACATCGGTAACGTTGAATGGCTGCATCGGACGCGTTTCGGTGGTTTAAATCGACGCTCGTGACTTAAAGGGCACCTATTATGCAAAATTCACTTTTACATGGTGTTTGACCATAAATGTGTGTTGGCAGTGTGTGAGCAAAACCACCCTAGAATGAGAAAAATCCACCCAGTGTTTTTTTTACAATCTCAATAATTCATAAGCACTGTCTCAGAACGCCCTGTTCTAAGATTGCTCTCACTGTGACGTAGAATTGCGCTAAGCCCCACCCACGTGGTTTGATTGACAATCTGGTTTTGGCATAGACCCTGCCATCGGTGATCTGTCAACCATCCTCCATTGTTTCAACGACAGACGGTAATGTCTCCTAAGAAACATAACTGTTCTGTTGTGGGATGTAATAATGAACATAGTAGTTTTCACTTACTTCCGACATCAGACCACTGAAAACGCAGTGGATGGATTTTATTTACGAAGGAAAGGCGCCACTCAAAATTCCATAATACGTTTATGTTTGCGCGAATAATTTTTTGAGAACGAGGGTCAATTCAAAGCAGGTCTTGCTTCAAAGTTAATCCTCAAGTGTGGATCGTTGCCTACTGTTCGCGATCCAACGTCACCTCCAGAAGAAGTTAGTGTATTTAATGTTTTTTGAGCAAATAGTCATTTCAGTCGATGTCAGCCAATTCAATAACAAATGCGTCTAAAGTTGTTGTCGTCGTCGTAGAATGTCTGTGTATATAATTTAAACCTTGTCTGTATAGTGTGTATCTAACGTACTTACCAAACGTTATCACAGTATTTGTGTTTGTAGTTTCAAAAAATTGCGCGAACGTTATCACAGTGTGTGTGTGTGTGTGTGTGTGTTGCACATCCATAATTGCAAAGGGGACGCGATTAAAACTATAAGTACATAAATGTATCAAATAACCATTCAGAGACGTCCTGCTCCATTCTCAATTGTGTTTCTTCTGCCGGAGTCTCTTCATCATCTGGGTCTGATTCCGGTTCAAACATGTACGGCTGAATGCCATACAAAACAGCGGGTCTCTCACTCTCAGCCATTGTTTATTGCCATAAGTATGCAAGTTACGCCCTCATCCAAAGGCAGGGCGGGGATATGCAGCTCATTTATATTTAAGGTGGTACACACCAAAACAGCTCTTTTTAAAACAGGCCCCAAAAATGACATTTTCAAATGGTTATAATAAATTAACTGTGGGGTATTTTGTGCTGAAACTTCACAAATACATTCTGGGGACACCCAAGACCAATATTGCATCTTGTAAAAAGGGGCATAATAGGTGCCCTTTAAAGTCAAGAGCTTTTACTGTAATTTAGGCAAGCGCGCTCATAATAGAAGCGACGCGGTTGAGAGCGCGGCTCATGGTTGCATAGCAACGACAGACGCCACTGGAGCAAAAGCGCATTGGAAAGAAGGAGAATGCGGCGCCGCTTATGTGACGCGATATGTGAATGCCCCTTAGAACGGCGACTTTTTCTTTGCATATCAGTCATAATGTCCCACGGGCCGGCAGTTTGAGACCACTGCCATAAGTGATAACAAAATAAAACAAAAGTTTTAGAATAACTCGCGGGCCGCACTAACACTAAACTTTGATGTCAGGTGGGGGGCCACAAAATATCATCCCGCGGGCCTCAAGTGGCCCGTGGGCCGCGAGTTTGAGACCCCTGAGCTAAAGTGCACATACATCACTCCTAAGATGTTATTCTTCATTATTATAGTTATATTTATGTTAAGAAATGTGATAAAAAGGAGAAATACGTTTTGAGAAATGTGTATTGATGCATTTTAGAGCATTTGTTGTGCTGAAAATGATCATTTGAAATGTTAATGCTGTTAAATTAAACATTACACTCTGTCCCTACTACTATTTCGTAATCACTTTAAAGGTGCTATCAGCAACTACATGACAGATATAAACTGTCATATTTCCACCTTTAATTTCCATCAAAGCAAATTTAATTTGTAAAAAAAAAATCAGGATATCAAGGAAAAATAAATAAATAAATAAACTGTCAATGAATGCATAACGTATCCACCTCAAGCAAGCATACATTTTGATGCACATTTTGGGGTTTCAATCTATCATTTTCAATGCAATATTTTAAGATTTACATTAAAACTTGTGAAAATCATGAAAACAGCTTTTTTTGTGTGTGTGTGTTAGAGAGAACAAAGCTGAAATAGTAAAAATTACTCATAGCAACTGAAATGAAATAAAATGTAATAAATTAAGGTGTAAAGCAAAGTGACAAAGCATTCTTAACTAGTTTGCCAGCAAATGCCGGCAATTGCCTTTTCTTCGGGTTTGCTGAGAGGAAATGTGGTTAAAAATGGCTATACAGTTAACAAAATGGCTAAAGTTAGCTAAATGGCTGACAATGCTTATAGTACTAGCCAAGCAGGAAGGAAGTCGACCGGAAGTTGAAGTCGGCTGCGTGCCGCCATCTTGTAGCAGAACTTCACTTGCGTTAGCATCCCATTGACTCCCATTCATTTTGGCGTCACTTTGACAGCGAATAACTTTACATCTGAGGCGTTTAAAGACTCCATTTGTCCATTATTTATTTCTAAAGAAACACGACAATGTATAAAGGGCTCCATTACCTTCTATGTTACATTATGGCCCCGTAGAAACAGTTTTTGTAAAAATAGGCTAACGATTGCGTCATAACCACTCGACTCTCTGTCGCACAGTAGAGAAATTACCGTACAGACAGGAGGAGAAGCTCGCAGGCAATCGGGGAGACATCAAGAGAGAAGCCCATAGATATAGAGTCCATAAAAGCAACGGGACAAAATATTTCAACAATGTTTTTGGGAAATTGGAAATAATTCGGTGAATACATATGAAGTAGCTTTTATCCACGAACTTTAATAATTTATCTACTTCATTAAATAATGAAGTATGGGTAACAGCCAGTATATAGATGGGAATTATCAGGAAATTATACAGGCAGTGTAAGAAAAATCTCAATGTCAATCGCGGTTAATGTTCCTTTTATTTATTTACAGATCTATGCTTGAAGATGAATGTGATCCCTTTCATCCTGGTCGGAAGCCATCTACAAAATGTCACAACGTGAAATAAAAAAAAAAAGTTTTTTGTTCAAGTGTTTTTGACCATGATTTATTTGCCAAAACTGCATGATTTAACACCTAGCTCACAATTATTTGAATATTAGCCTATGGGCAAATGTTTTACGTGAAGAGATGAAATCATGTAGAACAATAAGCAATTTTAAGAGACTATAAATGAACAGCCTATATTGAATCGATACGAAAATGACTCGAGGGGATATTGTATACTGACAGTATGGTTCCTGGGATTATATATGTCTGTTTTGGATGGGTTACTATTCGGTTTGATGTAGATAGAAGGAAACAAACATTTTTTTTAATGTGTGCATGTGCTATTTCAATCACTTTTAATAATTTTGGATGATTGTACATGTTCTTTGTTATCTGTTATTTATGTATATATAGCTAACTAAAATGACTAAGTACTGCAGAAAGGCAAATGATTACAATCCAAAAATAGGCTATAATTTCAGAGTCGATAATAATAATAAAAGTCGATTTTAGCCACTTCTTTTGTCAGGCCTATAATGTTTTAATGTAAGATGTCATTGTAATTATATATAGCGTAATATGATGTCATTTACTGTTTATAATACACTGCGTCTATACCACACTTTTTTTGCACTTCTGGTTAGACTCTTAAATGCATTGAATTGTCTCTGTACTTGTACTCTACACATTGACAATAAAGATAAATCTAATGTAATCTAAAGGTGTCTTGACATCTCCCTTATCAATATTCACTGTGAAGGCTACTGACTGAATATGTATCATTACAAAGTTCTAAACCATAAGTAATAAAACCACATGACATTTCACATGACAGGTATGTCTACTTGAAGTGTCTACTGTGTGTTTTGATAATAAATATTCAATCATTTCGTTAATAAGTATTTATTTATTGAAACAAAAACAATTTTAAAAGTAATACTTTTTTTTTTTTTTTAAATCCTGATCCCCTCTCTAGCTACATTCGTCGTGGGGAAGAAAAGTGAGAGGCCATGGGGTGGATGGCCAGGGTGATACATGAATGGCACGGAGGGGAGAAAGAAGGGTGGGGGGAGAAAGAGCAGTGACTATTGAACAGTGTTATGTCTACCAATGTGAACATGTATTAAACTAAAGACAAAAGGCACATACACAACCCCAAAACAATTTAACAATCCTCAACATGCTGAGAGGTTTAATCCAGCATCACCCCTACTGGATTAAGACTAGCAAGCCTTCAGCTAAATTATTTAAAAAAATATCATTACCCCTAGGTGATAAATGAACTTCGTCCCTTAGAAACAGTTGAGGCTTGTTAAGTACAATTTGAGGGTGATGCACAATAGCCCCCTGCATTCCCAAGACAAAGGTAGCCATGACACTGTTCACCCATTTACGGGCCTTGTCAATTTTCCCCGGAAGGCCCGATCTCCACCGATGTCTCTGGGTGATGTCAGACAGCACAATGGTCATCTGAGGGAAACGCCGACAGAGATGTTGCAGATCCTGCTTCATCGCTGCGACGAGATCGATGCTCTTTCTGCATCCCAAGTCGTTCCCGCCGCAGTGAATCAGCAGGACATCCGGGGCTGCTCTTCCTCTGAGGGACCGCTAGAAGAAAGGAAGGAGTCCGTGCCATCAAAGTCCACCCCAGCCAAACCAGTAAACCTTGGCCCCGATGGTCTCTCTGGCCCTCTCTTCCCCACGATGAATGTAGCTACTCCCGATCATCCAAATCACTGGACCTGTTAATAGCATACAGCAATCACAATCAAAACACTGTTTTGTCAGTATGAGTAAACAGATTTTAACACACAAGTAACTTGTCTCTGGCCATTGATTTATTTATATCCGAACAAAACAGAAAAAAAGTCTATGCAAATATACAATAAAACACAAATTAATTGCTCTTATCTTTTCATTGAAATAATAATAACAATATAGGTATTACACAAGGTTAATTTATTATTTTATTCTCTCTTACAGTGTTGCTTTCCATATTTTATACTATATATTCTAAATGATACTATATTAATATGGTTTACCTTTGTTGGTAGCGTAGTTAGCCATGGTTTTAGTTTTTTTTCTTTCTTCTTTTTCTGGTGTTAGCAGAAGAAAAGTTTGTATTTTTACCTATGAGGAAAGAAAAATGGCAACCATTAGTTATAGATGTTATTGGTGACATTCGTTATTGTCCATTTATTATCTATATGTTATTAGGCATGTGACGGTATCAAATTTTCATGTTGCGATTAATTGATTAAGCTTTTATCACGGTATACGGTATTATCACGGTATTAAAATAAGTTGCAAATCCATTTTTGTCATAGTTTAACAGGTTTAAGAACTCTTTTTGTAATAAAGCAAAAACAACTCTGACTGAAATTTTCAAACATTAAAATGCAAAAGAATTAGGCTATAAAGAACAACAGATAACACTTTACTCTATTTAATGCATTAACTAAGATTGAGCAATAGCTACATTTGTTACAGAAAGTGTTATTTTTAGAAACACAACTGATCATTGTTAGTTTTATCTCAGGTCCATTAAATAAGTTATTGTGATTTTAGTAATGTTATCAAATAGTAACTAAGAAATAACATTAATTAATAATAATTAATACTTTATAAGTATTTTTATTGTCAGTTTAGTGATAATGAATTAACATGTTAACTAATGAAGCTGTATGTTTTCAAAGTTTTACTGAACAATAACAAATAATCAGAACATTTCTAATCATTAGGGCATGTTGTAGTCCAGATTAAAATATAAAAATGTTTAGGTTTGACAATAAATATCCTTTTAAGTCTTTTTTAAGTATTCAGTATTTGGTGCTGTGATGAACAACACTGAGATTACAAAAAAATGAATGGCTGTTTGAAGCATTTTAAAAACTTCACTAGCGCAGTTACTTTGTTTGCACGGTTTCCATGGTAACTGCTGCACAATGCTGTTCCATCAGCGCCCTCTGCTGTCAGAGAGTGAACGCGCACTTTCATTCAGCTCGTCTCCTTCACTGGTTCCGCCATGTGCTTCTCGTGCACGTTGGGATTGTTTACATCTGAGTGTGTGTCCTTTTGATGCAGAATAGTGGTGTTATGCATTTTATACGATTGATGGGTAAAGTATTCTTAATTGCCTTATAAAAAATTAATAATTGGTAATAATTTATTATTTACGATATTCTGAAGTGCCGACGATTACAATATCGTGCATATTCATTATCGCGATTTATCGCATTACCAAATATCGGCACAAGTCTATATGTTATTTAACAGGCCAAAGCAGACGCTTTTGTCCAAGCGATTTACTGAATAACTTTTTTATATGACTGTTTCATCCATTTCTCTTGCGATGTAGATGTGTAGATAACAGTTAACGCCATTTTGTGGTTATATTCGGCGCCCATTAACGTTATACAACATCATGTGCATCAAAATTTTAATTATATTTAAAATATTCGATCCCTGGGCCGTTAAATAACTATTGGGTATGGGTAAAATTCATATCAGTTCTTGAACATAATTTTACATAACTTCTTAATAGTATGCATTAACTTAATATGGCGTACTGGCGTTACATTTTAAAATACTATACAAAATAATTAATCAGAATACTTACTCCTGCTCACTCACGCCAAAGAACTCCCCGCTCAAGCTCGCCGTCTCTGCAAGATTAACGATGGCAGTTTGCACGCACAGCTACTAGAAGATTTACATCTGTCAGACAGGTTGCTGACGTCATCAAGCTTAGTTTTGAGTCTGCGCATCAGAAACGGAAGTGCTAAAAATCGCTAAAAATGGGCTTCACTTGTCTCAATTGAGTTCCAATGGGGTCGCTGTGTCCATTTCTTTTACTGTCTATGGTCTTATACGGTAATTTCTCTACTGTGCGACAGAGAGTCGAGTGGTTATGACGCAATCATTAGCCTATTTTTACAAAAACTGTTTCTACGGGGCCATAATGTAACATAGAAGGTAATGGAGCCCTTTATACATTGTCGTGTATGTTTAGAAATAAATAATGGACAAATGGAGTCTTTAAACGCCTCAGATGTAAAGTTATTAGCTGTTAAAGTGACGCCAAAATGAATGGCAGTCAATGGGATGCTAGCGCAAGTGAAGTTCTGCTACAAGATGGCGGCACGCGGCCGACTTCAACTTCCGGTCGACTTCCTTCCCGCTTGGTAATGGTAGATGAGTATTATATGCTCAGTTAGGGGCTGTCATAACAATTAGATTAAGAAGAGAGAGCAATTGCATCAACGATGTTACGAATACAATGTGAAGCGATCTGAGTGTCATGGTGCACTTTATTTACACCCACCACCTTAAGATGAGGAGCACCTGAGGCAAGAGACGGGAGAACGACTGACGAATACTTTACCCTGAGAAATGTCTCGGCTACGATGTTGTGGTAAAGAAGTCACGGCGGCTGCTGAACAGATTATCATATTCAGGTAAGCTAACTTAGCTAGCCATGTGCTTGTTAACCTAATGTTAGATTCGTGAAGTCCGTTCTATGAATACAGTTAAGATCAGTAAAGAGCAGTTCACAAAATACAACGAATCTTGCATTATTTCAATTGCCACCTATATATTTCATATGTAAGATAGTACAATGGTACATATTTACTGTAGTATTATGGTACATTATAGTCTAACAATAGCTTACTTACATTTTTCCTGTAAATTACAGAGATTGCAGATGATAGCAGGCCAGCTAACTACATCTCTCATATTGATATTGACCTAACTATTAACACTAGAGTTAGAGATTGTGTATATACTGTCTCGTTTTTAATGCATCTCTCTCTCAGACTGTTCTGTTAAAGTATGAGTGCAATCTTATATTAATTCTCATGATCAATAATTACTAATGTAAAAATATGTGTATGGTTATATTATTTCCACAGACGCTGCGATCAGCGTCAGTGATGCAGTGATCAACTGTGAGTATGATCACTGTGATGCAGAAACACAACAGCAGGATCCATCTGTCTCTGACCACAACTACACATCAGAATCACATCTCAATCTGAAGCCACCTACATCTGATATAAGAACACAATGCATTGAGCCGGCACCATTGTACACAACTCTGCTGAGAAACAACCACCATTCATTCAGTCGCCGAGCACCTTACCAATACATACTCCAACAACTTCCAGCTACACACTTGGGATCAGCTCCTGACGACTATAAACAATCTTTTAACTACTGTTCTAGCTACCGGATGTGCCGCGTCAGTTTAGCGGAAGAGCGGAGAATTAAAAATGGGTGTGGCGGAATAAGGTGAATAGACCTTATTTACCAGAGAAACAAGCGCGCCGCCATCTTTATAAAAATGTCTTTGAACTTCCGTTTTTGCGGTAGCTCTGTACATTTCTATGACATCGCTATCAAAGAATAATTAGTTGGTTAAGTGGATTTACTTGTTGTAGAGTTAATGAAAGTTATCGTGAGCATTGTTATGTTTAAAGCAGATGTCTTAACAAATGTCAGTAGATCGGGAAGATTTTAAAATGAGCAGTTCATTCATAAATGTAATATCGCTGTGGAAATACAAACCGGAAGTCAAAAGACAACGAGCGCAATGCTGAAAAGGGGCGGAGCTACATAAGGTCTATATTAATGCCTGTGACGGTGGTGACGTAATTTTGACAGTAGATTGTCGATTCATGATTCGTACTCGTAAACAAGACTTTATACTCGTAACCCAGCAGTTGTAAAACTATATTTTGTGTGTGTAAACTACACCAGTCCTAATTTTTGGAGTCGTACTCAAACAAATGTGGCGTATGTCAAATCTGTATCTGTTTTGATCATAGATTCTGGAATTGTACCATAAAGTCACGATTACGCTCAGATATAGAATTGACCCTTCGCAAAGACCCGCCCCCCTTAGTTACAGTTGCTTTGTCCGACTAGCCGTGGCGCTGTCACGCCACACGCAGTGAAAAAATACATTGCGGAGCAAAGAGAACACTAACAACACGTCGACAGACAAGACAGAGCAGGTTACTTATGATATTAAACAAAGTCTCAGCTTTCAAACTGTTTGAAGAAATTCAAACAATAAAAACAGTTTTGTGGCTCTTTAATGAGTCGTGACAGATTGCTGTAGCGCCTCAGCTCAAGAGGCTCGTGAACCGATCGTCTCTTCCTACTAGTTAATTTATAGCATCAAATAAACATGAATGAACATGAGAAGGAATGTTGTTTCAAACGCGGAAAGATGTCAGTATACACAATTTTTCAAGTTTAACTCCACCGAGGTTAATCTACTAACTCCTGACTGCTTTGTCGGACAAAATGGCGGATTCTGCATTCAGATCGCTTGTCAATCAAACTCCCGGCGAAGGGTCAATTACGCACGTACAAGTTTCATTTATGCACGTTATTATTAATAGCCTTTTTATTCCATACCTTTTCCATTAGGCAAAAAGGAGCCACGAAGATGATGTCTCCTTCGTGGAGCTCACAGAGCACCTGGTCCCTCCAGAGTGAATCTCGAGGAGGGTTTCCCCACACCTTAGCTGGAGGTCTAGGATCGGGACCTGCAGCCGAGTTTTTTTTGCAACTGCAAATTACAAGTACAGTATCTCTTAATTTTTCCTTAGCGTTTGCCATTACAGATTGTAATTAGAGGTGCACCGATTCTAAATTTCTCTGTCGATACCGATAGCTGATTATTCAGAATAACCCTTTATTTAGACAGGATATAATCGGTCCTGAACATCGGCCGTTTTTAAACAATTGGCCGATAGCTGATAGTGATAATAGCTTTTATCGGTCGATACCGATTGTTGGCCAATACATCAGTGCATCTCTAATTGTAATGTATTGTAAATTTTACACACCTAGTTTAAGTTAATTAAAAAACAACAAAATACATAATGCATATTTCTTTTCACACACCATACTCTAAGAATACTAGATAGATGGATGGAATGACAGACAGACAGGAAGACAGACAAGACTTACTTTTTCTACCTTTCCTCTGAGACTAAGATAGCCACTTAGTCATTCTTTGTAAAGAGGTCCATCTCGTCACCAGTGGCAGAAGGTGATGGTGGGCAGAGGGCATCGAGGGCTGCTCTTTCTGCTACTTCACTCACATCCAGAGGAGCAGTTCTGAACTTCATGGACGTTCATCCAAGAAGCAGGTAATCCTGACCATTTCTATTTGAGACTGTGCCGTTTTTAACAATATAACATGCACCCTCCTCAAAAACAGGAGTAGGGTCATTCTTTTTGTGAAGCTGGAGGGCACAGACTGAAATTATTGACTGACGATTTCAATTTGTGAGCCTTGACTCACAAATAAAGCAGCTTTTTCGTTTACACACGTTTTCACGCATTTGAAGGCCAATTTTAACGATGTGCTGTATGGATGGGCCATTCTGAGGGTAGAAAAAAAAAATCTTAGTATCAAAACAACATCTTTTATTATTTTTCAACTTAATTCAAATTACGCTCATGATTTTTATAAAGTTTTTATAAATAATGGTATATAAAAGACATCCTGACAGCATTTGGTCTCTGAAGTAATTTTTCAATTTAACTGTATAAAAATAATTCAGAAAATACATTTTTCTGTCAGAACCTCTTCTATGAGACAAAATCCTGTCAGAATGGACCTTTTATAGTGTTAAAACATTTAAAACACTATATGACTGTAAACTGAACGCATTACACTTGATTTTCATTGAATGTTAATATTATAATTACACATGCAAGTGTCTGACCATAGTCATAATACCATCTTTGACAACACAGTTTAAAAAATACAAGGTTTCCCCCCAACAGGAATGACATGTAAATTTGTTTTACATCACCAACATCATAATACCCAGAGGAAAGGAAAACGTCTCAGGTTACAGATGTAACCCTGGTTCCCTGAGTAGGGAACGAGACGCTGCGTGGTAACGCATTGGGAACCTTCTGCGTGATGTCGTCACTGAAGCACTCATGTATCTAGCCAATCGCGAAGCGAGACGTCAGAGACGGGTGACGTCACGGACCAGGAAACTATAAAGCACACTCGGATGCAGAGCACGCCAGCTTCTAAGTAAGTCTGAAGCAAGCACTTGCAAGTGTGCAGGGGTACGGCAAGAGACGCAGCGTCTCGTTCCCTACTCAGGGAACCAGGGTTACATCTGTAACCTGAGACGTTCCCTTTCGTGGGAACTGTCGACGCTGCGTGGTAACGCATTGGGAACGCAATCCCAACTGAGCCGTAGCTCAAGCACTTGCCAAGGTTATCTTGACAGGACAGAGGACCCCGGAGTGGAGCCAACATCAAGGTTATAATATTTAATAAATGTGTGCTGGCATGACCATCCAGCTGCATCACATATGTCACTCATGGAGACTCCTGACATCAGAGCTTTCGATGCCGCCATACCCCTGGTAGAATGGGCGCGAACATTCAAGGGAGAGGGCTGTCCGGCCGCTTCGTATGCAAGTGAGATGGCCTCGACCACCCACTTGCTCATTCTCTGTTTTGATGCTGGGCCCCCTTTTCTAGGGGACCCATAACAGACAAACAACTGATCTGACTTACGCCACAGGGCAGCTCTGTGGACATAAGTATCCAAAGCCCTTACTGGGCATAACAGATTCAATTTTTCCTGATCCGCAGATTCAAATGGAGGAGGATAGAAAGACTGAAGCACAATGGGGCCTGGGACATTGGTAGGGACCTTTGGGACATACCCCGGTTTAGGATACAGGAATGCTTTCACCATTCCTGGAGCAAATTCAAGGAAAGAGGGAGCAACAGAAAGTGCTTGTAAATCTCCTATCCGCTTCAGAGAAGTGATAGCTAATAAAAGAATCGTTTTCAGAGTGAGGAACCTCTCAGGAACCTCCTCTAATGGTTCAAAGGGAGCCTCAGCTAACCCTTGTAAGACCACAGCCAAGTCCCAGGTTGGCACCCTTGTGCGCACTGGAGGCCTCAACCTCAGTGTGCCACGGAGGAAGCGTGTGACGAGGGGGTCTCGACCTACCGAGATATTCCCCTCAAGAGGAGCATGATATGCTGAAATTGCTGCAACATAAACCTTTAAGGTTGAGTGAGATAGGCCCTCCGAGAATTTTTTCTGGAGGAATTTTAGCACAAAGCTAACAGAAGAAAGGACAGGGTCCGTATTATTGTGTCTGCACCAGGTAGAAAACAAATTCCATTTGTAGGCATACAACTTCCTCGTGGCGGGAGCTCTGGAGTTAAGAATGGTCTCCACAACCTCGGTTGGGAGACCAGCATTTATGAGTCTGGCCCCCTCAGAGGCCAGGCCCATAGTTTCAGTCGTTCTGGGCGGGGATGTATAATCATGCCGCCCGCTTGAGACAGGAGGTCCTGTCTGAGAGGAAGCTCCATTGGGGAGCCGTTGAGTAACGACACTAGGTCTGAGAACCATATCCTGGTTGGCCAGAATGGGGCTACCAGTATTAGATTGGCCCCTTCCCGGCGTACTTTTTCCAGAACTCCCGGGAGCAGGGCGATCGGGGGAAATGCGTACAGGCGCAGCCTCGGCCACGTCTGTACCATAGCATCCAGACCCAGAGGTGCTGGATGTGTTAGGGAGTACCAGAGCGGACACTGGGTTGACTCTCCCGAGGCGAACAGGTCGACTTCCGCTCGACCGAAATTTTTCCATAGGAGACTCACCACTTCTGGGTGGAGTCTCCACTCCCCGGGCCTTGGCCCCTGCCTCGATAGGCCATCTGCTCCCACATTTTGATGTCCCGGGATGTAAGCTGCCCTTCAGCGAGAGCAGCTTCCCTTGGGACCACAGGAGGATCTGACGGGCCAAGTAATATAGTCGGCGAGACCGCAGACCCCCCTGATGATTTATATATGCAACCACTGCAGTGTTGTCCATACGAACCAACACATGGTAACCTCTCAGGTCTGGGAGAAAATGTTTCAGAGCTAGGAACACTGCCATCATCTCTAGCCGATTTATGTGCCAAGAGAGCTGATGGTCTTCCCAAAGACCCTGAGCTGAGCGACCACTCATGATCGCTCCCCAGCCCGTGAGGGAGGCGTCCGTCGTAAGCATTACTCGATGAGTAGTGGCCCCCAACACGGGTCCCTGGGACAGGAACCGGGGGTCTTTCCACATGGTCAGAGAACGAAGACATCGTTTTGAGACTTTGATCATGCGAAAGGGATTTCCCCTCGGGGAGAACCCCCTGGTCCTGAGCCACCACTGTAGGGGCCTCATGTGCAGAAGGCCAAAAGGTATCACGTTGGACGCAGCTGCCATCAGACCCAGCAGTTTCTGGAACTGTTTTACAGTGAGTGACTGGCCTAACTTCACCCCTTTCATAGCCATAAGAATGGCACTCACCCGAGCGGGAGACAAATGTGCCCGCATCGTGGTGGAGTCCCACACTACACCCAGATAGTTGGTGGATTGAGCTGGAACTAGCACACTCTTTTTGGCATTGAGCCTCAGCCCAAGCCTCTTCATATGGGACAGAACAGCATCTCGATGCTGAACTGCTAGTTGCTCTGACTGAGCTAGAATCAACCAATCGTCGATATAATTCAGTATGCGAATGCCCTGGATCCTCAGCGGAGCCAGAGCTGCGTCCACGCATTTCGTGAATGTGCGGGGTGATAATGATAGGCCGAACGGAAGAACCCTGTACTGGTAAGCTTCGCCCCCGAAAGCAAACCTGAGGAACTTCCTGTTAGAAGGATGGATGGACACATGAAAGTAAGCATCTTTCAGGTCTATTGCCACAAACCAGTCCTCGGACCTGATCTGTGGTATAATCTGTTTGAGTGTCAGCATCTTGAACTTGAGCTTTTGTATTGAGCGATTTAGCACACGTAAATCTATAATAGGTCGTAGACCTCCATCCTTCTTTGGAACAATGAAGTAACGGCTGTAGAACCCTGACTGATTGCTGGGAGGAGGAACCCTTTCTATAGCTCCTTTTCGCAAAAGTGTCGCAACTTCTTGTTCCATAACCAGAGACTGCTCGGGGGTTACCACTGTGGGAAGAACCCCGTTGAATCTGGGCGGGCGAGACCCGAACTGGATTTTGTAACCCTCTTTTATAGTGAGCAGCACCCATTTTGATATATTCGGAAGAAGTTTTCATTCTACCAGAAAATTTACTAAGGGAACCAGTCTCTCGAGACTGGCCTCTGGTGTTTTTTGAGCACCTGATTCGACGCTCTGAAGCGGCGCACCGGCAGAGAACAATCGAGCCAAGTGGCCGGCCCTCCTCGGAGGGTCGGTGGAGACCGCTGCGCCCTGACGCACCCTGGGTGGCAGGGTTGGCATAACGATCCCCTGAGGGCGCCGAAGGGAAGCGGCTTTTAGATGTATTTTTCACCGGCTCCCTTCGGAGGGGGCCGCCCTCATCGGTTCCTGACCCACAGACATCAGGACCGCTTCGAAGCCTTCCGGGCCAGGATAACGGCGCGCAGGTCCGTTCTGCCCCTAGAAGGCTTCGGCTGAGCGGGCCGACCCGATCCCCAAGCTCTCTGCGGGGGAGCACGGACGGCCACGCTAATCTTTTGTTGCGCTCTGTGGTGTGCTGAGGAGCTCGTTGACGGCTGAGGCTGATCCCGCTCATCAGCCTCGGGGGGAGGGATTCTTGGTTTGCGGGGGATGAACCTCTGGAACGCCGCAGATTGTTTCTTAGCCTCCTGGAACCTCTCGACGACTGTTGTAACGGCGTCGCCGAAGAGGCCCGCAGGAGACAGCGGCGCGTCCATAAGGGAGGCTTTGTCACGCTCCCTTATGTCCGAGAGGTTCAGCCACAAGTGCCTCTCCGTAGCCACCAATGCTGCCATAGAGCGGCCGATTTCTTTGGCCGTCTCTTTGGTGGCACGGAGAGCCAGGTCAGTTGCCATCCTGATTTCCTGGATGCACTCATACGTGGCCTCCCCGCTATTCTCCACTTCCCCCAGCAGGTCGGCTTGATATGCCTGTAGGAGCGACATGGTATGTAGACATGCCGCTGCCTGACCTGCTGCCGCATAAGCCTTGCCCACCAAGCCTGATGTAGTTTTTAATGGCTTGGTGGGCAACGTCGGGGTTTTCAGCGACGATGCAGACTCGGGGGAGAGATAGCCCGCAAGCGTCTCTTCCACCCGAGGCATCGCCGCATAGCCTTGCTGCTTCAGCCCCACGATGTTACTATACATTGAGGTCTGGGGGCTGAAGACGCGATATGATGCCGGCTTCTTCCAAGACCTCGAGACCTCGGTGTGGAGGTCCGGAAAGAAGGGCAAACCCCGACGCTGGGGTAGTGACCGAGCGGGCAGAAAGCGCTCATCCAGCTTACTCTTTGGTCTAGTATCTGCCCGCTCTGCTGGCCAGTCAATTTTTAATTTGGCCACAGCCCTGGTCACTACCTCCAGGAGCTCCTCATGTGCTGGGGAAGAGGATGGCGGTTCCTCTTCCCCCACGCTCATCACATCAACCTCCTCAGAGGAAGAGAGATGAAGCGCGGGTGCCTCTCTCTGGGGGGAAGAAACCGCAACGCGTGCTTCCGCCGCCTGAGAAGAGGCACTGGGGCTGGCAGGTAAAGGGCGAGATAAGGCTGGGCCCGTCTCAACCCCCTCTGCCAGCTCCATTTGCGAACCCCACGAATGAAGCCGCCGCTGCGCCTCAGCAACAGCGGGACCCGCTCCGCGGGGAACGCCGACCGGAGCATCCTCTTTATCGTGAAAGAGTGCCCGGCGTGATCTTAAAACTCTGAGGGTGAGCTTCTCACAATGAACACAGACAGCCCCCTCGAGAGCTGCCTGTGCATGCTCAACCCCCAGGCAGACAACACACATCTCATGAGTGTCCCCATCTGGAATAAACCGTGTGCATGGGTGAACACACTTTTTAAATTGTCTGCCTTCCGCCATTTCACTCGTGTCTTATTCACTATATATATATATATATATGTGTGGTGCACAATAACACTCTTGTCCTCAGACGAAGAGATAATGTTTTCCAAAAATAAGCAGGACAAACAACACCAAATAAGACACACAAGATAACATAGAGCGCTTGCTGAAGACACAGAAGCTGGCGTGCTCTGCATCCGAGTGTGCTTTATAGTTTCCTGGTCCGTGACGTCACCCGTCTCTGACGTCTCGCTTCGCGATTGGCTAGATACATGAGTGCTTCAGTGACAACATCACGCAGAAGGTTCCCAATGCGTTACCACGCAGCGTCGACAGTTCCCACGAAAGGGAATCAAACATGAGATCTCCTTCTCAACTCACATCTTTCTCCTAGACAGAAATGAGATCAAGTGAACATCAAACTGAGACATAAGGCTAAGTCTCCTGCTTCTCACATGTTTCTCCTGAGACAAAAAATGACATTCTTTCATGTTTGTCTCCTCTAAAGCTTCATAAGAGATCTCGGTAACATCACTCACTGTGCTCAGATTATTCTCCTTAGATAGAGACACTCACACTCTCACATTTATCTCCTCTAAAGCTTCATAAGAGATCTCAGCTACATCTCTCACTGTGCTCAGATTATTTTCCTTAGATAGAGACACTCACACTCTCACATTTTTCTCCTCTAAAGCTTCATAAGAGATCTCAGCTACATCACTCACTGTGCTCAGATTATTCTCCTTAGATAGAGACACTCACACTCTCACATTTATCTCCTCTAAAGCTTCATAAGAGATCTCAGCTACATCACTCACTGTGCTCAGATTATTCTCCTTAGATAGAGACACTCACACTCTCACATTTATCTCCTCTAAAGCTTCATAAGAGATCTCAGCTACATCACTCACTGTGCTCAGATTATTCTCCTTAGATAGAGACACTCACACTCTCACATTTATCTCCTCTAAAGCTTCATAAGAGATCTCGGCAACATCTCTCACTGTGCTCAGATTATTCTCCTTAGATAGAGACAGTCACATTCTCACATTTATCTCCTCTAAAGCTTCATAAGAGATCTCAGCTACATCACTCACTGTGCTCAGATTATTCTCCTTAGATAGAGACAGTCACATTCTCACATTTATCTCCTCTAAAGCTTCATAAGAGATCTCGGCAACATCACTCACTGTGCTCAGATTATTCTCCTTAGATAGAGACACTCACACTCTCACATTTATCTCCTCTAAAGCTTCATAAGAGATCTCAGCTACATCACTCACTGTGCTCAGATTATTCTCCTTAGATAGAGACACTCACACTCTCACATTTATCTCCTCTAAAGCTTCATAAGAGATCTCAGCTACATCACTCACTGTGCTCAGATTATTCTCCTTAGATAGAGACAGTCACATTCTCACATTTATCTCCTCTAAAGCTTCATAAGAAATCTCGGCAACATCACTCACTGTGCTCAGATTATTCTCCTTAGATAGAGACACTCACACTCTCACATTTATCTCCTCTAAAGCTTCATAAGAGATCTCAGCTACATCATTCACTGTGCTCATATTATTCTCCTTAACCAGAGACACTCACACTCTCACATTTATCTCCTCTAAAGCTTCATAAGAGATCTCAGCTACATCACTCACTGTGCTCAGATTATTCTCCTTAACCAGAGACACTCACACTCTCACATTTATCTCCTCTAAAGCTTCATAAGAGATCTCAGCTACATCACTCACTGTGCTCAGATTATTCTCCTTAACCAGAGACACTTACACTCTCACATTTATCTCCTCTAAAGCTTCATAAGAGATCTCAGCTACATCACTCACTGTGCTCAGATTATTCTCCTTAGATAGAGACAGTCACATTCTCACATTTATCTCCTCTAAAGCTTCATAAGAGATCTCGGCAACATCACTCACTGTGCTCAGATTATTCTCCTTAGATAGAGACACTCACATTCTCACATTTATCTCCTCTAAAGCTTCATAAGAGATCTCAGCTACATCACTCACTGTGCTCAGATTATTCTCCTTAGATAGAGACACTCACACTCTCACATTTATCTCCTCTAAAGCTTCATAAGAGATCTCAGCTACATCACTCACTGTGCTCAGATTATTCTCCTTAGATAGAGACACTCACACTCTCACATTTATCTCCTCTAAAGCTTCATAAGAGATCTCAGCTACATCACTCACTGTGCTCAGATTATTCTCCTTAGATAGAGACAGTCACATTCTCACATTTATCTCCTCTAAAGCTTCATAAGAAATCTCGGCAACATCACTCACTGTGCTCAGATTATTCTCCTTAGATAGAGACACTCACACTCTCACATTTATCTCCTCTAAAGCTTCATAAGAGATCTCAGCTACATCATTCACTGTGCTCATATTATTCTCCTTAACCAGAGACACTCACACTCTCACATTTATCTCCTCTAAAGCTTCATAAGAGATCTCAGCTACATCACTCACTGTGCTCAGATTATTCTCCTTAACCAGAGACACTCACACTCTCACATTTATCTCCTCTAAAGCTTCATAAGAGATCTCAGCTACATCACTCACTGTGCTCAGATTATTCTCCTTAACCAGAGACACTTACACTCTCACATTTATCTCCTCTAAAGCTTCATAAGAGATCTCAGCTACATCACTCACTGTGCTCAGATTATTCTCCTTAGATAGAGACAGTCACATTCTCACATTTATCTCCTCTAAAGCTTCATAAGAGATCTCGGCAACATCACTCACTGTGCTCAGATTATTCTCCTTAGATAGAGACACTCACATTCTCACATTTATCTCCTCTAAAGCTTCATAAGAGATCTCAGCTACATCACTCACTGTGCTCAGATTATTCTCCTTAGATAGAGACACTCACACTCTCACATTTATCTCCTCTAAAGCTTCATAAGAGATCTCAGCTACATCACTCACTGTGCTCAGATTATTCTCCTTAGATAGAGACACTCACACTCTCACATTTATCTCCTCTAAAGCTTCATAAGAGATCTTAGCTACATCACTCACTGTGCTCAGATTATTCTCCTTAGATAGAGACACTCACACGCTCACAATTATCTCCTCTAAAGCTTCATAAGAGATCTCAGCTACATCACTCACTGTGCTCAGATTATTCTCCTTAGATAGAGACACTCTCACATTTATCTCCTCTAAAGCTTCATAAGAGATCTCAGCTACATCTCTCACTGTGCTCAGATTATTCTCCTTAGATAGAGACACTCACACTCTCACATTTATCTCCTCTAAAGCTTCATAAGAGATCTCAGCTACATCTCTCACTGTGCTCAGATTATTCTCCTTAGATAGAGACACTCACACTCTCACATTTATCTCCTCTAAAGCTTCATAAGAGATCTCAGCTACATCTCTCACTGTGCTCAGATTATTCTCCTTAGATAGAGACACTCACACTCTCACATTTATCTCCTCTAAAGCTTCATAAGAGATCTTGGTAACATCTTGCACCGTGCTCAGCCCTTACGAAACAATAATATATGGGAATATATTGAAAAATATATAATGTGACATATTACATAATACATTTCCAAATATTATAACCGGTGCTAATATTTTCACTATACATCAATATATGCATTGACAATATAGTATGTATTGAACATATAAATATATTTAGAATCAAAGACTAAAATAAATCTCAGATTTGATCTTTTATTGGTTAAATTGCATATAGAGGTTTCCACATAAATGTGAATTTAACGAGTTCGTTTGCCCATATAATCTTTAGGGTATTAGGTTAGCTAATTTGGCTTGCTGTCCACTGAGGAGGGGCTCGATGAAGCATCTTCAACTCGAGCTCTGATACACCCCCCAAAAAATGCAGAATAAATTTGTGACAGCAAGTTGGATTTAGCATGGTTGAAAACGCTTAAGGATTTAAAGTATATGGGATACCCAGATGCTTAATGCTTATTACCCCCCCAAAAGGAGCGAAAGATTAAAGCGATATGAAGAATAGAGTTGAGGTGTCGAGTGGCACTAGTGTTTCCTATGCCGGAACACAAGGAGGTTGTGATTAATTGGCCTGGAGTCGTGAATGAATACTGCTGCGGCAGTGATATTTAATGAGGCTCCTGTGGGAGCTGGGCTGGAACGTGTCACCCTACTATGTCCACCATGTGGAGCTATGAGCAGGCTTCTGCTGCGGCAATATTGTTATTTAATTTATTGTTATTGTTATTTAAGGAACTCTGTCGGGAGCTTGCGTTTATTGCTGCTGTGTGAGTTTGACTAGGATGCATCTCGCCGCTGCACTGCTGCGGCAGTGACTTCTAAAATTACTCCTGCGGGAGTGTTTTTTGGGACTGGAGGTTTGAGTATGTGGTTGGAGAACGTCCCACCACAACGTCTGCAACATGGGGGCCCATGAATTCAGAAGTACATGGGGCCCCCAGCTGCCAACAGAGGGGAAGGAGGTCCTCGTCCCTAAAGGGAAAACGGGCCACTGATATCCAGAGCGAAGCTGCCTGCCGCAGAAAAAGGGAGTCTACGGTATATAGATAAAACGCAGAGCTACCGTCCTTCCAAGGTGGTTTGGATCACATAAGGACATGAGGGCCCGCTGCGATCCTTATGGGACATACGATCCTTGGTACCTCCAGTCCGCTTGTTCAGATAGGAGGGCCCACACTGCGATCCGAACGGGAGAGCCTCCATGGTTAAGAACATGAAGAATCACACTGCGATTCAGAAAGGGAGAGCCCCCACGGCGCCTGAACGGAAGCTCACACTGCGATTCGACCGGGAGAGCTCCCGCTGCGTTTCGAAGGAGAGAGCCCCCGATAAAATAAACGGGAAGCTCACTCTGCAAGTCGAACGGGAGAGCCCACACTGCAAGTCGAACGGGAGAGCCTGCACAGTATCTGGACGGGGGAGCCCACACAGCAATTCGAATGGGAAAGCCCACTCCAGGAGTGGTAGCTAACACACATCCGAAAAGGGAGAGCTCTCACTGCATCCAGATGAATATGAGCCCTGCGGGGCTTGGTAAGCGGAGAGATGCAAAAATAGTAGGGAGAAGCGGTCCAGTCTCAGAAAGATGCTAGTGTTTGTGATGTAGAACTGATCGAACATGTGTTGTTTTAAAGGCGGGGCATCGACCGATCATTTTAATTTGGTGTTCAGATAGGCCCCTCTGGGCTGCTGTGATGACTGCACCCATGCAGAAAGATAAGAAAAATGGATGGTTAAAAGGTTGTCTGGTGTTTGGCTGAGGGGGATTGGTTTTGTAAACCTTTGATGAGGAGGGATATCTGGGGACTTGAAGAGTCGGGGCACTGTTGGCTATGGATGAACTTGGGGAGCAATGTATGCCACTGAGGTAGATTTTGATTGTTCCTGAATTAAATTGGTATGGAGGTAAGAGATGAAGGATATTGAAGGAGGGAAAACTCCTGGAAAGCTCTGTGGAAGTTTTTGAAGGAACTCCAAGCTGTCCAGTAGGTTTGGAGTGTTCTGAGAGAAACGGCTTGCAGTATGGTATTTGTGGATGTGGTATGAAGATGTCTTGAGGGAATGGACCAGACGAATGAGAGTTCTGAATCAGGAGGAATTGAAGTTGATTGGAGTCTGCTTCCAGAGCCAATGTTCTAAATTTGAAAAAGAAGATAAAACATCTGTGATTTTATTTTGGTGACCTGGGATATGTTCATCTATGATGACGAACTGGTAACAGGCGGAAATTCTAAGGGGCAATTAACATTTCGGAACCCCATAGATTGGCTGTTACTACTATGGGATACAGGTTTATGAGAATGATTGCTTGGTCTATGTTGTGGCAGTGGAGAATTCATCTAATTTGGTTACTCCAATTGGGCTTATGCAGCATAAGGTGGAGAATCAAAAGGGGCCGATCATGAATCTGGAATCTAGTTCTTTTTGATGAGGCCTTCCACTATATCGGGTCCAGCTGTTGCAGATTATAAGTTATTGCAGATCAAGCTGGAGTCAGGTATACTTTCCAGACTGTGGCTGAAATGTTCTGTCAGGCCTGAAAAAAAGAGCTGGTTGGAAATTGACTGGATGGTGCCCATTTCACTAACACTAACTAAGCTTGAGGTAGATATAAAAATGACTGCTCCAAAGGAAGAAGATCAAATGTCTGCACCTGATGGAAATAGGGAACGGTTATGGGTTGAGAATGATGGTTGTTCCATGGTGACTGCGTTGGGAGGAGCTGGAAGAGGGACTGCTGTTGCGAGAGAATGGGCTTGCAAGCGGCTCAGACCTGAAGAAGTGTTTGGTGTTGGAAAAAGATGGATGCTGGGAGGAGGGCTCCATTACTGACTGGTTTCCAAGATGGCTGAAGTGAGAGAAAGGGGTTGGTGGGCAAAAATAGTGTTGAGATCATTTGCGGAGGCAACCTAACGTTAGGATCTGTGCCAAGAAGAATGTTAGAAGAAATTGGGGAACAGAAGGGAGGAGAGGAATGAGGTAAGTTGTAAACGGATAGAGGGTGATGGACGACTAGCGGAGGCAGCCTCATGCTAGGATCCGCTTTCTGGGTGAGCGAGAAGTAACCATCTGCGAGGGCATCCTGGTGCATGGGTTTATCATGAAGAAGATTGAAAAAGAACTGAAAAAGCAGAAGGAATTAGTGATGTTACATATGAGACTGAAGCTTCAAATCTCATATCGAATACACAGCTCAATTATAATGAATGCATATGTTTTCAGAGGAGCGGTGATAAATGAAAGACGTCTCAACTATCTTTCCAGTCACATGAATGCCGTGCGTTTCAGAAGGTTGAACCCAGACCACTACTCTACAGGTTTACGGAATTTAAAGTCCATTTACTAATATATATATATATTATATATTATATATTACATTACATGATTGTACATTCTGCCATAAAGACAGTATAAAACCCTATCATAATTAGAGCATGATTTACTTGCATCAAACTCTGTTAGTATTATTATTGTTATATTTAATTTATTGCAACACATTAGTATGGAAATTATATTATCAGAAAACTACACGTTTAACATTGCCGGGCTTTTATTTGCTTAATGGAATGACTAAGCTGTACATCTATTCTTTGGCTGCACTGGCTGGTTTATGGCTGCTGTAAATTTATTTATTTATTAAAGCTTCAAGATTCAAGAGCCTTCATTTCATAATCCATAGAAGGAAGTAAAGTGCGGGAGACAGGAGTAAGTTTGGATAGTTCTTGCCTGAGGAGTGGAGCTGCATATGGGAAGAGCTGGAAAAGCGGGACTGTTTTTGCGGCCGCTGTTGTTGATCGGGCGGAAAAACGGCGGACGAGGAAGTGCGTGCAGCGGCAACGGACTGTGGATTAGCGTGCTGTAAATGTTTATGTTCAGGACATCAGGTCGGAAGAGAGACTTCTGAGTCTTGCTTTTATGATGCTGAAGTGTTTGTTGGCATGCTGGAACTGTTGTCAGAACTAAAGAAGATCGTAGAGTTTAACTTTTGATGATCTGCGGGAGAAATTAATTCCAGAGCTGGAGAGGACTTGACGTAGGCTGTTGGCGGACCATTTGAAATGGGTAGAATCAGTGTATTAGCGGCGGTAGAATGAAGAGATGAAGTCTGTGAAGAAGACTGATGAGGCGCAGTTAAACGGGCGATCCTGAGCGTGGATGAGAGAGTGGTCATCCGGAGCGTGGTCTGTATGAGCGCTCAGACAGAGCATCCGTGTTTGGATCTGTGAGATCCGATCTTACGCGAGATGTGACTGTTGGTGTCTCGGGGAAAATTCGTCGTCTGAAGGGGAATGGTGGAATTTCCGTGGTGTCTGACATTGTTCAGTACAGCACTACCGGATGCTGAAACAGCTGAGACTGAAGAGAGGTAAGCAGCTGCTTATATACTCTGGCTGTTGATTGGAAGATTAGATGGGCTCGCTCCTCCCTAAATTACGTTTAGGAACTTCACTAATTTATACACATACGTATATATATACTTATTCATGGAATGAGTCAAAGCAGATTTCTGGTTCCTTGCATGATTTGCATGAATATGAATATAGGGGGAGATCTGCTAGTATTTATTGTTGTATTACTTTGAATTTTAGAAGGGTTTGTGGTGTGTGTATATTCATGGAGTTACTGTGGTGCTGAAGAGTAGAGCCTGTATATAGAATAACGATTGGACAAACACTTGTAAGATATGAAATGTTTAAAAAATAATGTCTGGGCACTTCTTACAGTGATTCCCTAAGTGCTTTAGTATAAGCAGGTGTGCTATTTTAAACTATATATGTTCGAAAATATAAAACATGTATGCAACAGTTCGTAGAGTTGAGAAGAAGAAGGCAGGAACCGGCGAAGATTTAAAGACTTTAATCCAAATAAATAAACAAACTGAAAGTAATGCGGTAAACCCCTCATGGAGGACTGCCACGCGCACACATAATAAAAGATAAACAAAACACAACGTAAAATCCAGGCCTGGTCCTCTATATTATTCTGTATTTTTAATTTACAATTATTTAATTTAAATATATTTATCCTTCATATATTAGGAAATATATTTTCTTTCTGTAAAGGTGGCTATTATTCTTAGCTAGAGAGTTCATTTTTCAATTTTATTTTAAACTCACAATCAAATGACATACATACATGATAATAAAACCCATTGATTTTACTACAGATATATTAAACAAAGAAAAATGTTATGTAGCAACCATAAAGAAATTTTATACAATTATATACCATACCATTATTCATCTACAATTACAACAAATTCTTGTTGTGGTTATGCATTCATTCAATCAATCAATCCCTTTCCAATGTGTTTGGGAAATGTGATGCATATGCAATGCCTGGCATTGAAGACAAATTTAAAAACATTAGTTTGCTTAAAATATTTTCAAGAACTAGAACTTTTCTTTTTATAGGATTCTCAAGTAAGCTTACAATGTGAAAACAAGTTGCTCCTGTTACAATGTCCTGCTGGAGATCTAGTCCTGTGCATGACAATTCATTCACAAAAGCAAGATGTCTCTCATTTGAAAAATTGTCTCCATCTTTATAAAAGAAAAAGAAGTCAATTTGACCATAACATACTTCATTTCCATCATGAAATGTCACAGTGCAATTGTTTCTTCTTTTGGCTCTGACATACTACTTTGAGGAATAGACAGTTCGGCCTATCTGAACTCTGCTAAATGCCTTCACAACATTACTATGTAAGCTATGTCCTAAAAACATTTCTAATGTAGACATGTCTGCGCAATCCAGCAAAACATTGAAGGGAACACCCATTTCTTTCACTCTAAAGGCACCTGTGTTTGAAAAACAAAAATGACTTGTGTCATTTGTCATCTTGGCAATGAAATCAGCAGTGGTATTACCAATTTTGGTGGTTTGAGCAATATTTGGGAGACACTGAATAAGTTTCACTGCATTTACCATTTGTAGAGGAATATTTTGAGTTCCATGAATGAGACGAAGCAAATGTCCATTTTTGTCCTCAAAGTGAAAGCAAGAATGGGTCCACAAAGGTCCAAGAGCTCTAACACTGTCTGCTAAATGAACTAATAAGTGAACATTGGCTGTCAGGTATCTGTCACCATAAAGCTCATTCATCTGAGAACAAAACTTCCACAGAAGTTTCTCAGCGTGATCTATTTGTGCAAAGGTTATGGAATCCAAAAGAAGAATGAACATTGCTTCACTTAGCAGCAGAAAGTGATTGTAGTATAGGTTTGCAAGAATACCTCGAAAAACTACTGGCCCAAAGAACAACAACATACACCGGTACTCTGAAGCTTTATAGTACATTCTGTGGACAGAAACAGAGCGAGGGAAACGTGTTTTAAATGGTGGTTGAATTTCACTCATGCGTTTGTCTACTTCACTAATTGATCTGACCATGCTAAAAGAACAGCGTGAGAATTCTGTGGAAAACCACAAATGCATCAAAAGTCGCATTACACCAAGCAGCACAGAATGCATGTAATCAACACCTGTGCCTAAGATCAAATCAAAGCTATTTACTGTGCTGAGGTATGTGGGACCCTTAACTCCACGCACTATGGTTTCTGAATCAAATGACAACTTGGCATCTTCCACAAATCTCGTATGAGTACGTGCAGGACCCTTTGGATCTTCAGTTTGAAAGGGGAAAGTATGCACATGTCCCCTTTCTCCTGTTTTAATTGTCTTGCCAGGCTGTTCACATTTTAAACATCCAAAATGTCCATTGTACTGAATAGTATTTAACACTAAAGCTTTTGTGGGTAAATCACAAGTACCTGCAATGGTTAATACTCTGCAAATAAAGGGACTATCTGATTCATAAAATTTAACAAGGACTCCATCTCTTTGTATATTATTAAGAGTGTCACACAGCGGTTTAAGGAAAGTCAGCATAGATGGTTTTGACTCACCAAACCAAAGACCTGCAAGAATCATGTTTTCTCTGTTTGTACGCTCAACAAAATTTAGTTCATTTATGATACAATAAAAAGGCCACACTGAGAATTTAGAGGACTTGAAAACAGGAATGCCATCTGTGTTCCAGAGTAAGGAAATATTGTGGGAATCACTAAGTAACCCACCACCTGCCAAAAACTTCTGATATACTTGTCCATCATATATATCCTCTACATTGCACTGGCCCTTTTTTTGTCTAATGAATCTAAATTTTAACTTTTCCTCAAAACCTTTTTTTGCGAACAATGCCTTAATTTGAGATTCAATTGGAACTTCAATGAAATATGAAGTTGATACCTCTGCTTCACAGACCTGACACTGGCCGTTATCGCTCTCTACTGACATGTAACAACCATTGCAATATTTGTGCACAATAAATGTGGGACCTGCATTATCAAAGATTTGTTTGATTTTTTTTAGATTTCCCAGGCACTCTGTTTGATGTTCTACTGGACAATGCAGGGAGATCAATTTGACCAAGTCACTCAGGGCTTTCCCTGTAATTTTGTGTCTATTAGCAAAAGCTAGTATAATGAGAACGCTTTCTGCAGTAGATACAGGAGCATTTTTGTAAAGTGAACAATCACCAGGATTTTCCTTAAATTGAATTTTTTGCATCATCATTAAGGTCATTGTCAAATAAAGTGCCATCATTCCAATCAGCATCAATACCATAGTGAATAGGATCAAAATGTTCCACATCACAATCAGTAGTGTACGGAGTGTAGTCTTGTTTTGTATAAAACTCTTCATTAACATTACAAAGTTCAGGTCCGTACATCATAGAAGATCCCTCTGTCTGAGAAATGCCATTGTCCACTCCAAGCACTTCTGCAGAGCAATCATCTGCTCTGTGGATTGACATGTCTCCTAAGGTTGCAGTGTTTTTTTCCTGCAAGAACAAGAACAAACACCAAAGTGTGCAAACTTTCAAAAAACAAACAAACAAACAAAAACAATAAATTCTCACTTTGATGATTTTTCTTCTATATCTTTTCATTTTTGATTGGTCCTTAATTTTCCTTCTCCAACGAGACTAACAATGATTAATTGTTATTTGCGCCATCCTTTCTCTTGTGACTCAAGAGTATATACTGTACTACTCAACCAAATAACTTGCTTAAAAAATTAAATCAAACAATACTGTGGCAAGTTTATTTGCACTGCTTCTTTTATAAATTAGCCAAACACATCTGACATTGTTAGCTAAAGTATTTTGCCTCACTTGGCAGTATAGGTGTTGCACTGATTACATCAGGTGTGCAGTTTACCTGTGAGCAATGATTGCCATGAATGTCATGGTGCACTTAAACAAGTAGGAGATGGTTCAAACCATAGATACAAATAACCATAAACACAACATTTATATTGCCCATTGTAAAAACTGGCATTTTACCACCAAGTGTAATGACACTAAACAGTGAGGGAAGCAGAAAGAGAAGGTAAGTAGCCCACAAAGATCTTTTTATTAGGCATAGTTTATGGTACTGAGAATTTGTTTATTATAATTTGGTCTTATCCAAAGAACAGAGATCAGTGTGATGGAGATACCTAAAAGAATCCGTAACCCAATCAAAAAAACAAAAGTCAGTGAGCCAGTCACTGCCCTACAAAATGAAGAAGAAGGTAAATAAGTTTAATAGTTTTGACAGTCAATTGTATTAAAGGCTTCATTTAAATTAAGTCTGTACGTCAATAAGCCTTTGTGTGTCCCTTAGGCTTGCCTTGAACCCATGACTTTTTGAATTGCTGACACTGCCAATTAAGCTATGCTTGCTTACAGTGTTTGGGAAATTTGTGGTGGTTGGATGTTAAATGTAATGTGCATATGTATTGGGGTTTATTATGAATCAAAAAGCTTCAATGTTGTATTCCTAGTGACTATTTATTGACTTTGGATTTATTCTTACAATTACAGGACTTTGTTTTTCTAACATTTGAAGATGGATATACTGCAAGAATTTGTAAGACCTGCGACATACTTACAGAAAAGGAGTCGCCAATTACTAGCTTTGAGGGACTCATTCCAGGAGCTCGAGTTCTTGCAAGATGGTCAGACAACAAATTTTATAATGCCACTGTAGATCACATTGGGTTCTGTGACCAAAAGCAGGACCCGAGAAAGGGTGCAAAGAAGGACATAAAAAGAAATTATGCATCTGCTGAATCATTTTATAACCAGAATCGGGTCGCTTCTGCACCAGCTGAACATGGTCCTTCCTCTGCACTAACCCAGCCTCCGTCTCCAGGATTGCCACCAACCCAACATCAATCTGTGCAATTACCATGCTCTGTTAAGCCTTTTAATCCACAGCCCATGACACCATCTGAGTATTGTAATCAAGACCAGCCAGGTTTCTTAGATTTAGATGAACATCAAAGACAAACCATTACACATAATTCAACCCCAAAAGAAACATTTTTGGGGCTTCTGTATAACCCGTCTATACCTCACCCCTCAGCTGAAGTTACAATTCAGGATGACCAGCTTGGGTTAGAGCCTGAGGAGTATGAAGATCCCACAGTCAGATCACAGAATGCTTCCTATGAAAATGAACAATGGGAGCCATGTGAAACATGCAAGCTGGAGGTACAGGCATTACTTAAAGAGAATAAGATGATGAAAGATGTGCTTTCCAGCATGAGTAAGTACAATGATTGCATGTAAAGGGACATTTCTGATTCATTAATAATTCCTCAACCACTGTAAAAGCTTTTACTCCTACCTTTTTTGTTTCAGATCTTGAACACCTACAGGTACTCAGAGAATTTATAGATAAGATGGAAGACTACAAATCACGTGAAAGTGGGGTGCTGATGCCTCAAACCAGACCTGGCCAACAAGAACTTTACCCAGACAGTGGGCTGCTCTTGTCCTCTACCAAACTAGCAGCTATTCACCAAGAGTCAAAGAAGGACTGTCTTCGTCTTTTCCATCTACTGTTTGATCAGTTCTTCACTCATGAAGAATGTTCAAACTCTGTAGCATTTGGAAAGCATGGCAAAGTCCCAGAGGGCAAGACAATTTTGGATTAAAGTAAATGGAATACTAAGTAAGTTCCTAAATCCTTTTTATCAAATGTCAACTTCATGTTCCATACATTTAATCTAATGTTTGGTCATGTTATAGGCACAATGGGATTAAAAGTATAGTTACAGTATTTCCCTTGACCAGTTCATGTAACATTTTCCCTTTTTCCCCAATTGTAGCTTATGTCATGAGCTGCGGCAAATGTCATGGATGGAAACCAGTTGAAAAGTCAAAGCTGAAGAAAGCCCTTATAAACAAGTGTCGCATGAGATCAACTTAAATGTTTATGTAATTGTAGTGTTACATCAATGATGTTGTGTCATTTACTGGTATTTTATTTTGCTGTTTCTGTATTTAAGTATCTATATGTAGCTGTGCTGCAGTCTAGAATTTTTTTTTAGTTTTTTTTTTTTTAATGCTGCTTATAAAGTGTAAAAAAGAAACTATATATTTTAGTTTGATATTGTAGAAAACTTGTTTCTCTAAGATTAAAATGTGTCTTTACAGAGATTGCAAAGTATAAACATAACTCATGTGCAGTATCTAACACTATTTATTTATTTTTTATTTGAAGTGCCTTGTAAAAGATTTCCATATTGTGTTTTCTTGCCATTGTATTAAGCATGTAAAATGAAACTTGAAACCTACATGAGCAAAGAAAATGTTAACCTCATACTGAGCACAGTAAAAGCAGCCTAACGTCTGAGCAATAAAACTTTCTGCAAGACACTAAAGAGCTCTCCCATCTTCATTTTAATACAGTCTCATGGATGTCTTGTCTTCTCCAAATTTACTTTAGTCTCATTTATGTCTATTTGTATGTTCCCTGGGCAATTTTATGAGGAAAATGTGAAGTCAAATCTGAAACCTAAAGTGGACACTGATGAGAATCACAATCATAAATGCTGAGCTTAGTAAGAGCAATCTCTGAGTGAAAACACTTTCTCTAATTAGTCTTGAAAGAGATTACAGCAAGACAATAAAGAGAGTTTTAGGAGAAACATCTGAGACACTGCTGATACTACAACAAGAGCTAACTAAGAATCTCAATTAAGTCTCAGATATTTCTCATGTCTCAGTTGTGTCTACTCTTATTTCTCCTAATGGATTTTAGGAGAAACATCTGAGACACTGCTGATACTAGAACAAGAGCTAACTAAGAATCTCAATTAAGTCTCAGATATTTCTCATGTCTCAGTTGTGTCTACTCTTATTTCTCCTAATCGATTTTAGGAGAAACATGGGAAGACAAAGCTGACACCTAATTTAGACAATAAAGAGATAATTCAAGCTTCTCTCACCACAATCTCAGTTTTGACTCTCTTAGACATCTCTCATTTGCGTCTATATTTGTTTCTCCTAAGGAATTTTAGGAGAAACATCTGATAAACAGCTGACACTTAATCAAGAAACATAGGAGAATCACAACTATGTCTCCTGAGCTTAGAAAAAGCAACCAATGAGCAAATAGTTTTTCCTCTGGGTATAGCTACCTTCAACCTCATTGTGTTCCTACCCGAATAAACTCAAGTTTCACATTTAATGTGAGTACTACTTTTAATATATCTAGTTTTAAAATGCCATTTGAAGCAATGCATGTTTGTGCAATTTTATAAAAATACAAGCAAGTAAGAAAAATAATATATTACCTCATCGTCATCTTCTGCTGTGGGCACATCAGTCTTAAAAGAGGAGCACATAAGACATTGATTAATGTCTAATACAAGAAATCACTTTCTAACAGTTTCTTGATTGCTAATATGTAAATACTTTAAAAAAAAATAAAATAATTAAAAATAAATCAAGCAATTTAGACAAATCTTACTGCATTTTTACATTTTCAAAAACCTCATTCATACAGTATTATTTATAAGCTTGTTTCCTCATAGGGACCTCAATTTAGAGTCCCCATGAGTCAGTGTGCATTCAGGTTGAAAGAATAAAAACGTTCACACACACACTATTTCAGTTATTATTCATATGCAATTAATATACATACTGCATGCAGATAATTACCCTGAGGGTTTTTGGTCCTCCACGTTTATGCGGGGCATGCTTCAAAAACTCTCCCTCTATCTCTGGCATCTTGGCTGACTTAAATGTTTGAAGGCATGCTCCTGAAAATAACATGGATGAATATATGCATGAAAAGTATTTAAAATAGGACATATAGTAAAATGGGTATCTGTATAGACCTGCTTTTCAAAGTCAAAAATAGTTTCTGTACTGTATGTAAAATCTGTCAAGGCAGGCAAGACAAATACTTTATTATACATTAATGCAGAAGATCTGCATGTGTGCATGTTTTGTTATTTTTGTTAAATCATGTTAAATTAATTCATGGTGTGAATGTTTGTTTATATGTCTCCTTTATCTTAGCATACCTTATTCAGGTCATCAGCTCAAAAGTAAAGACTCCAAGACCTGAATTCTGTCAGACAAAGGAGACATACAAGCTGTGTGGGGCAATTTCTCCTGTAGATGGCGCTTGGCATTGGAGATATGAAGTGTGCAGGCCTACGAAGTGTGTTCAAAAGAAGAAGAGCAATGCCAAAGGGTGCCTGGATCATTTTGCAGGTGAGCACGACAGGTGTAAAGAGTATCTGAAAACCATACTTGAGTAAAAGTACTGAAACCTTTCATCGAAAATGACTCCACTACAAGTTACAAGTAACCAATTCCAATACGACTTGAGTAAAAGTCTAAGAGTATCTGATGTTAACAGTACTTCAGTATTTTACTCATGCTGAATGTAGGCTCAGAGATGCACTAGTCCTGAGAGACATACCAGTGAAAATAAAAAAAAATTGATTTGTAAGATGAGAAATAATTTTTATTTTCTAAAATCAAAATAAAACCGAACACCTCAATATTGCAATAAATCAAGGTTGACACAACCTTTTAAACTATCAAGTCTCAGCTGAGCTCAAGTGCACAAAAAGGCCACAAATAAACTAATATCCTTCAAAACGGTCTTGTCAATAACAGGGTTCTTACACATTTTCCATTTCAAAATTCCATACTTTTCCATACTCAAATTTCCAGACCTTCCAAACGATTTCTGCCATTGGTAAGCCTCGGTCTCCTTTTCTATGTTTTCTCTTTTACATGTTTGTAGTCCGGGTCCTACAGTCTTTTAGTGATTTTTAAATTACCAAATACAAAATTCAACAATCAAACACTAATCACGTCTAGGCCCTTCTCTACTTAAAACCACGTACCTGTGTGACTTTTGTTGGGGATTAATCTACAAGTACTAATATATTCCCTGTTTAACAGGGTGGCGTAGTGACTTAGTTTGTTTCCCTTTCCGACCATACCACTCCCTACATAAGCTTAAATATGTAATTTCTCTATTAAATCGATACATTTACTTTATAGACATCCTTCTGTGATTTATCCATTCTGGTCAATGTTTGCTCTGTTGTCGGTATTAGTTGTTGGTATCGAAGCATTTCTATAGAGTAGCCTAAACAAGTGGAGTATGATAGTTTCTATAATATTTTAGTAATGTAGAACTTTCTAAACATATGTGCAAAGTGAAGAGATGTGAAAAAAGTTATGTGTATGAACTAAATAGTTGTAGGGGGTCTGGGGGCATCCTCCCCCTGGAGAAGTTTTTTGTGATTTCAACATGTAAACGAAGCATTCTGGTGCACTCTGACAAGAAAATAAATGGAAAAAACAACATTTGCTTCAAGTAAAAATAAATAAATAAATAAAAATAAATTGGCACTAGGGCTGTGCATTGACAAATTTCACAACTCAATGTGATTTTGATTCAGAAGCTTGCGATTTGATTTTGATTTGATTCAGTATTTGTTAATTTGGGGCCTATCAGGTACAGTACATGGCAAATTTCCTCAAAGAAAAAATCTCAACCAATGCTGTAAACTGTACAGGGAACCACAGCTGGTACATCATTATAATAATAGGTTAAAATGGATTTGTAAGCTACTCAGGGGCGTAATTTCCACTGGGGACAGGGGGGACATGTCCCCCTCACTTTTTAAAATCCTGTTTGTGTCCCCCCCACTTTCAAATTCGTTTGTTATGATTTTTTAACCGCACGCCATCATCGCCACGGAGGAGCAGGACAGAGAGCCTGCCTGCGTCGATGCGTGCGTCCGCGTCCAAGAACGTCGCGTCTCACGTGCACACTTTGACTGAAAGTACTAATGAGCAGGTTTCGCGGTCAGTCAGCCAGTGATGAAACGCAATCAGACGCAGCAACAGATGAAAGGAGATGTGAGTTGGTTGATTCAGTAAATTAGCTCAGGTCAGGATAATCATATTTTTGATGTTAGCCTAACATTGACTGAGGTAACATTAATATACACTATTGCTAGGTAACTTCAGACCGTTAGCCAAATATTTCATGTAGAACAGTCTGTGTACAATGAAAATGAAAATTAAACGAAAACCATGAATACTCTAAACCGCAACTTTTTGTGTCAATAATGTATGACAATCAGACTCTGGCTGCTCTGGATGTTAGGCTCAATATGATCGTTCATAACTCGTTTTCAGAGGACAGATGAGGTGGAGCTGCTTCTGGACAGAGAGGGTGAGACAAGGAGAAGCAGTAGCAGCACATTGTTACAGGTAGGTTAGTAGGCCTATATGAAGTGCCAGGTGATTTTGATTTGTTGGTGATAAAAGAGAAGACGTGTCCATGATAAGTAGTGAATACAGTTTAAATATTATCAAATTAAATCAGTGTTTCCACATATTGATTTATTTGTGGCGGGCCGCCACCCACAGATAGCCACCGCCCCTGCCATCAGCTCCAGCGTCTCACACACAAGGGCGCGAATTTTATTTCAGATCCCTTTAGCGCATTTTTCATGTAAGGTAGCTACATAGAGACAAATCTAGCTACTTTTTGTAGCTAGATTTGTTGGATAAGTTGGATGATGTCGCCGGTACTGCCCGCGAGCGCGAGGTCTGACTTCCCACCGCAGAATCGCTTCTCTCGGCGCAGTGAGCGGCAAAGAAGTGAGCGCATTCAGTTGACTGTACACAGCCATAAAGGAGTACAAAACAGCGTTTTCATGAACATAGTTGGTTACTCAGGCGCAGACAGTGCGCTACATGAGACAAATAGCCAAAACCACCGCATAATGGGGCAGGGACGGTTTCTTCATAGGGCGACGCGCTACTAAAATGAGAAAGGGACGGATTTTTCCAATCACATTCAACCTCAGAGTTATGGCTAGCTCTAGACTGTTCGTTCTGCCTCTGGATATAGTCCAATCAGTGTCGAGTCACGTTATGTGGAGTACCGCCTCTTGCCCCGAGTGCTGCCATAGACTTCCATTCATTATACGTAACCTTAACTTGTGTAGCAATTGGTGGAAACAAACATACCTTTATTAATATTTTTTTTAAGCTGAAGTGACATCCAATAATTTCCTCAGTGCATAATTTACATTTCACAGACATATTCTCCATCTGTAAATGTTAGAAAGTCTAGAAAATATTCCCATTTTGCAGTCAGGCGTGGATGAGCCTTCAGCAAGCACAAACTTCCTTGAACGAGCGCCGCCGCGCGCAAGCACTCACACACAGCACTCCATGTCCAGTCTCGTTCGCAGATACTTACGTTAATGCTTACCTCAAGAACTCCCCGCTCTCCACTTACTGTACCTGTCTCCAGTGTATCCCGTTCTCCCAGTGTGTTCCTTGTCCATGTGTGAGTGCTCCTTTGTCTCCAGCAATTACAAAGACTCATTCATCTGAAAACAGAAAGGACTGTAACTATCTCTATTCATCTCTATCATCAACATTATTACCATCACTTCACCTCTGCACTGCTGTCTATGCTCACTGGTTCAAATAAAGACTACTTACTTGTACATCTCTGTGTCCGACCCCTCTGTAACGTAACAATTATAGCTATATATATAATATATTATTTATATATATATATATATATATATAATATATAAATAAGTTTTTAACGACGAATGAAGCTAATGAAATAATACGTGTAATTTTATTTTATAGAAATTGTTTATCTAATGACCTGCCCAAGGACTACAGATGGAAATTAGCTAATAGCTAAATCTGGTGCTGAGCATCTTCTCTCTACTTGGGATTAATGTTTTTCTGTGCATTGTTCTTGATATATAAATAAAAAAAAAAAAAAAAATACTATATAGTTATTTAACAATTAGCCCATGCATTCCTGCATTTCTAAATTGTTATATTGTAAAATTTTTTGCACCAGCCGCCACTGATATGGGGTCATTCACATGTTGCAGAATGCGTGGATAAAGCCTTTGCGCCGCCTTTTCCTTCTTTTTGAAGCGTTTGCTTTCCCGTGGCGTCTGTCGCCACAAGTCTCACAAATTCCTGTGGGAAACATTGCAAATGTTCTTGTAGGAGCCAAAGTGTGTGTTTAGAATATTTTGTTAACATGGTCACATCATCACATGGGTATGGTTTCATATTATTTACTTGCTCACTTGTGTGGTGGGAAACAGGCCCTGATATATATATATATATATATATATATATATATATATTTATTTATATATATATATATATTTTTTTTTTTTTTTTTTGTGGACTGTTTCCATATAGTTTCAGTTGTGATGAACATTTGTTTATATTTATTTGTGTCATGCTTTCATATCAGAGGACAGATGAGGTTAGGAGGCTTCAAGACAGGGAGGGTGAGACAGGGAGAAGCAGCTCAGAGATGTAGGTATTAGGGATGAGCGAGTACAGCATTATCTTTATCTGTATCTGTTAACCATATGAATTATCTGTATCTGTATCTGTACTTGGAGTGGGTGGGGCCTAACCCGGAAGTAGGCGGGACTTGTCTTGAAATGGGCGGGGCTTTAACCGGTATGTTATTTTAAGCATGTAATTGATATGGGTTGATCAGAAATTGTTATATTTATTGCTGATTAGAAAAATATTTACAGGACAGCATCAGGATTGAGCTTCAGACCAATGGTTTTGATCACAATAACAAACGAACTATATTACAGAACAAGTTTTGCAACAATGAAAACAAAACAATGCAGTGCAATTATGAAGTAAAATGTAATGTAAAATGTAACTTTCTTTTTTAACTTTTAATTTTTTTATGATCAGTGTGATTTTTTTTAATTTATTATTTTTTTTTGGTTCTTTTTTATTTTTTTATTTCCACACCAGGTGTGCGTGTGTGTGAGTGTGTGTGTGTGAGAGAGTGAGTAAGAGGGAGAGCGAGAGAGATAGAGAGAGAGAGCGGGGGGACTGTATTCTACGGATCAAATAGTCCGACGCTGTTTTTCAGATCTGCATTGACTTTAATGAAGACCAGTTGTTCCACATGGCTAGGGTCTAAGTTTGCACGCTGTGGACTGACCACATTTCCAGCTGTGCTAAAAACACGCTCAGACTGGACACTTGTAGGTGGACAACTGAGATACTGCAGTGCAAAGCGTGCAAGATTGGGCCAGCACTGAAGCTTGCCTGACCAGTATTTCACTGGGTCATCAGTAAGGCTGATGTCCCCATCTGTCAGGTAGGCCTCCATATCACCTGATGGTAAATGTATCCTCATTGGCATAGCCGATTTCTTTTTCTGCAGGAAAGACAAGACTGAAGTGCTGCTGGTGGCAGGTGTCTCTTCTGTGTTTCTTGCAGGTGTAGCCACAGGGTCACAGAGCTCCATCCTGAGGAGTAATGTCCTCTTCAGTGCCTCCACATCAACATTGTTTGGAAAACAGCTGACCTTATATCTGGGGTCAAGGAGAGTGGCAAGCAGAAATGTGGAGTTTGCAAAAATTGGTTCGAAACGCCATTCTAATTCTTTGCTCAGACTGGCTGCCAGTTTCCTTGCTGCTGTGCCTAACTTTTCCCTGGACTCAGCTGCAACATCTTGGCCCAGCCCCACTGTGGCATCCTGATCATCATCACCAGCCATGAACTGATCAGATTCATCCTCAGATTCCTCACCAGCTGCAAGACCTCCCACATGCAGTGACCTGATGATGAAGCAGAGGCCATGCAGGAGGGGGATGACCTCAGAGATGGAGGCGCTGTGTTTTGAGAGTGCCCGTGTGACCTCCTCAAAAGGACTAAGAACAGTGAGCATGTCTGATGCTAACCCCCACTCATTTGGATAGATGATTGTTGGAGCTCTACCCATGTTAGACTCCTGTGTCATAATCTGCACAGCCCTGCGCTGCTCCACCAGCCGCTGGAGCATGTAGAACGTATAGTTCCACTTTGTTTTTATATCTGTTATGAGCGTGTGCTGGGGGAGGTTCAATTGTGTTTGCAGCTCATGTAGTCTGTTGCTGGCTTTGCTTGAGCGATGAACATGGCCAGATATGCTCCTGGCTTTGGAGAGAAGGGATGTCACAACCCCGTTCTTCTCCAGTGCTTTGATCACCACCAAGTGAAGCGTATGGGACACGCAACGAATGTGCCCATATTCAGTCAAAGCTTTCACCATGTTGGCTGCATTATCTGAAACAACAAACCGTATTGTGACAGACTGACCAACAGACTCTTCCCACTCTCTCATCTTTTCCTTGAGGCAGCACAGAATGTTGTTTGATGTGTGCTCAATGTCCAGCACACCAACATTTAGCAGCCCTGCTTTCCTCTGTACTGAAGCTTCCCCTACACGTTCACACCAGTGCCCAGTAAGACAGAGATATGCATGTGCATTGTGATTGCTGGTCCAGAGATCTGTAGTGAGGTTGATGACACCTCCTTCAGCTGCCTTAAGTGACTGGACCAACTCCCCTCTCATTGCCTCATACAGCTCAGGCACTACAGTTCGACTGAAATAGTGCCTCGATGGGATCTTATACTTGGGCTCTAAAAAGCCAACAAGTTGCTTGAAGCCTCTCCTCTCCACCACAGAAAAAGGTTCAAGATCAGTGCAGATCATTTTACCAATCATCTCTGTAATTTGTTTTGACCGGGGATGGTTTACTGAGAATGGCTGCTTTGCTGCAAATGCAGTGAGTATTGGTGAAGAGGAAGATGAATGTGAGCCCTTAGCAGCACCCAGCTGAACACCAGTGACCCGAGAAGGAAGAGGAGAGAAGGTGGCTGATACAGTGGGCTTTCTCATGTGATGGACATATAGCAGATGGTTATGTAGAGATGTTGTGTTGTAATGTTTTGCATCTCTGCCTCTGCTTAGCTTGGACTTGCAAATCTTGCAAATGGCTTTGGAGGGATCATTTTCAGAAACAGTGAAAGAGTCCCATACTGCAGAAGTCCTCTTGGTCTTTGGTGGAGGAGGACCTCCATCACCAGATGCAATATTGGTCTCAGTGGGGGAAATGTGGGTGCTACTGCCACTGTTTTCATTGTCACTGATTTGACCCTCACTGTCCTGCAAGGTTAAGCAAACTCTGACAGGTTGTTTAGTGTCAGCTGAAGTATTCTCTGTATCACTCATTATTCTGTATCACTGATCATAAGAGGGAGAGAGTGTTTGTTTGTGTGTGTGTGTGTGTGTGTGTGTGTGTAGTTTAATTTGTAATATTTATACCACTACTACCTTTATATTTTATGAAATACAGCAAAAAGTGTCAGACACTCAGTGCATAAAGTAAAAAAAGAAACTGGTTAGAGCCAGCTGATGGTTAAAAAGAAAAAAACTTAGATGACTGGCAGAGAGAGGAAGAGAGAGAGTGTGTGTGTAGCTTAATTAATTTGTAATATTTATAACACTAACTTTAACTTACTACCTTTATTTTTTTATGAAATACAGCTAAAAAGTGTCAGACACTCAGGGCGTGAAGTAAAAAAAACTGGTTAGAGCCAGCTGACTTTAAAAAAAAAAACTCTGACGACCGGCAGAGAGAGAGAGAGAGTATGTGTGTAGCTTAATAATTAATTTGTAATATGTATAACACTAGCTTACTACCTTTATGTTTTTATGAAATACAGCAAAAACGTGTCAGACACTCTGGTTACTGGTTAGAGACAGTTGAAGGTTTAAAAAATAAAAAAAAATCTACGGCCACGAACCGTTGCCATGACGATGAGGCAAGTCCCCTGCAAAGACAGCTGTTTGATCGCGCTCGCGCCTCACACACACACAACAAAGTAGTGGAAACCTGATATCGCAGCTTGTTCATTATAAAAAATAAAATACTGTTAAAAAAAAATATACAAAAGGTACAATAGTCCATAGTGCAATCCGTGCCATTGAGCAAGAGCAGCTGCTCCACTTCACCAAAAGAGAGGTAACGTTAACCACTATGAGAGCAACGCAGGTTTACCTTCAGTTTCGTTTTTAATAATTCGTTTTGGCTTGTTTAGCGTACATGGTTGTATATGCTTATGGGTCTCGTTAATAAAAAGGGTCGCGCTAAAAAAATTGTTGGTGCGGTGAATTGGCCTTTTAAGATGCCATCGATAGCTGTAGTGATCTCTGTTGCTTGGGCGACAGCTATTTTTTTGCATTTGCAGTGCAGATCATTTTACCAATCATCTCTGTAATTTGTTTTGACCGGGGATGGTTTACTGAGAATGGCTGCTTTGCTGCAAATGCAGTGAGTATTGGTGAAGAGGAAGATGAATGTGAGCCCTTAGCAGCACCCAGCTGAAAACCAGTGACCCGAGAAGGAAGAGGAGAGAAGGTGGCTGATACAGTGGGCTTTCTCATGTGATGGACATATAGCAGATGGTTATGTAGAGATGTTGTGTTGTAATGTTTTGCATCTCTGCCTCTGCTTAGCTTGGACTTGCAAATCTTGCAAATGGCTTTGGAGGGATCATTTTCAGAAACAGTGAAAGAGTCCCATACTGCAGAAGTCCTCTTGGTCTTTGGTGGAGGAGGACCTCCATCACCAGATGCAATATTGGTCTCAGTGGGGGAAATGTGGGTGCTACTGCCACTGTTTTCATTGTCACTGATTTGACCCTCACTGTCCTGCAAGGTTAAGCAAACTCTGACAGGTTGTTCAGTGTCAGCTGAAGTATTCTCTGTATCACTCATTATTCTGTATCACTGATCATAAGAGGGAGAGAGTGTTTGTTTGTTTGTGTGTGTGTGTGTGTGTGTGTGTGTGTGTGTGTGTGTGTAGTTTAATTTGTAATATTTATACCACTACTACCTGGTACGTGTCAGACAAACGTTAACGGAAAAGACCCGCGAACCCGAGTGACTGAGGGAGAGACAGAGAGCTGTTCTGTGTGTGACTGAGTGAGCGGAGCGAGACACAGCAACACAATACATCTGTATGTGTGCAGGGGAGGGGCGCTGTGACTAGCTTATCACATAACGCTGACACAATCAGCTACCCAATGATGATTTTCATTCAATCCGAGCACAGATATTGACTCGTATTACTCGTATAATACTCGTACTCGGCAGAAGTGCTTTATCCGTAAACGATAAACGAGTATCCGGCTCATCTCTAGTAGGTATGTGCTGTGTACAGGGTCAGGTAATTTATTGAAATTAAGTTACTGAAAATATTATTTTTAAACATATTAGTGGTGCTTGCTTTTGGCAAAGCATCACTATTGTTCTCCATACTTATTAGGGCCCGAGCACCGATGGTTTGTGGACCCTATTGTAATTGTTCAGTCAATTATTCTTTCTTCTCCGAAATGAATCACATTTTTAGGGCCTAAACATGCTAGAAAACTCATAAAACTTTGCACACACTTCAGAAGTGGTGACAGTTTATGTCTGATATGGGTTTCAGAATTAGTTGTGGCAATATGGCTCGATAGTGCCAGCTATAAAATTGCAATTAAGGCCCAATCCCAATTCTACCCCTTTCCCCTTCCCCTTTGTTTCGCGCGTTCACGTGAAGGGGTAGGGGTGTCCCAATTCTCATTTGGTTGAAGGGGTAGGGGGAAGGGCCAGGTAGCCCTTCAAACGAAGATTTTTCGGGACCACACTTCAGACGAAGGGGTATGATAAATTTCCAACATGGCCGACCAAGCGAGCAAAGAGACCCATAAATATAAGTATTTTCTTACGGTAAACAGTATTTTAGTAATAAATAATCACTTGTTTTATGTTGCCTTTAATCTTGTGTTCATGTATACGGTTATGTTATCCGAAAAAAGATTTGTTAAAATCGCTATGAAAACAGTTCGCTAATGTTTTTTACATTATGATAGTTCCACAACAATTTTGTTTATATTTTATTGAAACCCGCGTTGATTTGACAACGTTCAAATTCAAATCCGGTGGCAGCTAACTTGCCTTTTTGCCGCATGCCTCATTAATGTATTGTTCTGTTGTGGTTACGCCCATAAAGACGTGTACGTTACATGATATAAACAAAAAGTGCATTCAGTTTGCGTGCTTATTCATCAGTATTGTATGTTCTATATCAACCAGGGACTCCTGAGGAAACACGCAGGTTTGTCTCCTTTGTCTTATGCGAAGAACTGAAGACAAATGCAAAAAAATAGCTGTCGCCCAAGCAACAGAGATCACTACAGCTATCGATGGCATCTTAAAAGGCCAATTCACCGCACCAACAATTTTTTTAGCGCGACCCTTTTTATTAACGAGACCCATAAGCATATACAACCATGTACGCTAAACAAGCCAAAACGAATTATTAAAAACGAAACTGAAGGTAAACCTGCGTTGCTCTCATAGTGGTTAACGTTACCTCTCTTTTGGTGAAGTGGAGCAGCTGCTCTTGCTCAATGGCACGGATTGCACTATGGACTATTGTACCTTTTGTATATTTTTTTTTAACAGTATTTTATTTTTTATAATGAACAAGCTGCGATGTCAGGTTTCCACTACTTTGTTGTGTGTGTGTGAGGCGCGAGCGCGATCAAACAGCTGTCTTTGCAGGGGACTTGCCTCATTGTCATGGCAACGGTTCGTGGCCAGGTCAGATTACGTGAGTTTGTTGCCGTCTGTTGGAAAACTGTTCACACCGCGCAGACATTCCACGACCCGACAAACGCCGATTAAACATGTTCAGTCGGGGGAAAACCGACTCCAACAGACGCCAACAGGGGTATCACACCGATCCAAAAAATCCAACAGACGAGTGTTGTCGGTGCGGTGTGAATTGGCCTTTAGAAGTGTGTGATAAACATCGGCGCATCTATGACGTAGGAGCTAGCGACGACTTATGATGACGTGTAACGATCTAGTAGTGGTGTCCCAATTCTTAGGGGAATATTTTCAGCCCTACCCCTTGACACTCTGTTTCAAGGGGCAAGGGGTAGGGGTAGGCGTAGGGGTAAGGGGAAGGGGTATAAAATAGAATTGGGATTGGGCCTAAGTGTCCTTTATGCTACATATCATGTACAAGTATGAAATTCAGTAGACAGATGTAACAGCCCAATACCTTCCAAAACATCCCTGGGTGCAAAATCTGAAAACCCAACAGGAAGTCAGATATTTAGAATTTTCTTTTCAATTTTTTTTTGCAGTTTTTGCCATTTCCATTTCCCTGATATTTTTTTTTGTTTACTGTTTCCATAGTTTCAGTTGTGATGAACTTTTGTTTATATTTATTTGTGTCATGCTTTCATATCAGAGGACAAATGAGGTTAGGAGGCTTCAAGACAGGGAGGGTGAGACAGGGAGAAGCAGCTCAGAGTTGCAGGTATGTGCTGTATACAGGGTCAGGTAATTTATTGAAATTGGCTTGAAAAAGCCAATTTACGGAATTACTATTTAAATGTATTATTAGTGGTGCTCACTCACTCACTCTCACACATTCACACACTCGCTCACTCACTCACTCACTCTTACACACTCACTCGCACACTCACTCACATACCCACACACACTCACTCTTACACACACTCACTCTCACTCACACTCTCACACACGCACTCGCACACATACTCAAACACCCACTCGCACACTCACTCACATAAAACACACACACACTCACTCACATAAAACACATAACAACTACCCTGAGCACTACCCTTGACTGTTTCCATATAGTTTCATTTGTGATGAACTTTTGTTTATATTTATTTGTGTCATGCTTTCATATCAGAGGACAAATGAGGTTAGGAGGCTTCAAGACAGGGAGGGTGAGACAGGGAGAAGCAGCTCAGAGTTGCAGGTATGTGCTGTGTACAGGGTCAGGTAATTTATTGAAATTAAGTTGGCTTGAAAAAGCCAACTTACTGAATTACTATTTAAATGTATTATTAGTGGTGCTCACTCACTCACATAAAACACCATAACAACTACCCTGAGCACCTTAGCAACTGTCACGGATACACAGCCAACACCCACCAACACACAAGCATCGTCACCAGATCTCCACACCCCGCCCACTCGTTCACTCTCCTCTGAATACTGATCACGAACACCGGCACCTCATTAACGGACACTATATAGACTCTCAGTTTCATGCAGTTCATTGTCTGGTCTCGTCATACATACCTGGACTCCTTACCTGCTACTCACCTGTGTTTCCTGTTGTCTACAATGTCCTGTTCTCCGTACGATCCTGCAAAGACATTCCAAAGTCATTCCTCAGCTAAGTGTCAGTACGTTTGTGCTCACATCGAAAGTCAACATACCATCTGTGTTCATGTCTCTGTTAATAAACTACCATCTGACTTTTACTTCTCTGTCTGAGTCTGACAGAAGACCTGAGCACAATATGCAGAGCGCCACGAATACAGGCGAGGATCGTACAGCGGATCCGTTAACCAACCTGGTTGACGCTGTACGATCCTCTCTCCCACCTCCAACTTCGAGCACAACACCTGCAGTCACTGACACCATCGTGCACGCCATCCATAAAGGTCTCCTTCACCGACCAACCACCGCTGCCTCTGTCAGTCCCATGGCTCGGCCAGCGACATTCTCCGGTGCAGCGGAAGATTGCAGTGGGTTCCTCCTACATTGCTCACTTTACTTGGAAGCGCAAGCCCATCTCTTCACCACCGAGAGAGCCAGGGTGGCGTTCATCATCTCCTTGCTCTCCGGACGAGCTTTACACAACCTCTCTGGGAGTCTAACACTCCAGTTACTGCCACCATTAACGATTTCTTCAGTCACTTCAGGGAAGTCTTCAGACAGAATACTGCTGATCTATTCGTACATGACCAACTCTTCAGTCTCCGCCAGGGGAAAGAAACTGAGAGTATGTATGCGCTCCATTTTTGTACACTAGCAGCTGCTAGTGGTTGGAATGAGACTGCATTGATTACAGCTTTCCATCAGGGACTTCATCCTCATGTGAAGCAGTTAATGGTTGTGTACGACGACTCTGTAGGATTGGAGAACCTGAATCAGAAAACCATCCAAGTGGCTCAACTATATTCTACGTGTTCAGTTTGTTTACCCACCGTCAATTCTCTGCCCACCACACCATCTGTCGCTCTTCCAGCACCTGAACAAATGCAAGTGGACTCATACTGGCTTACCTGAGCGGAGCGTTAGAGAAGGATGCAACAACACCTGTGCCTGTACTGTGGGGGAGAGGATCATTCAATCCATCCAATTATCACCTACTGCCAATTATCGCATACTGCTCCTCTTACTAGAACTACAGTTCATATCCTAAATGCTCATACCTGTGTTTCAGTGCAAGCTGGGTCAGCAGAGAATTTCATCAGCAACGAAATTCTCCAGAAACTGAATGTACACCATAACGATGTCAGCAGAATCTTCAGATACAGACCATTCAGGGAAAACCGCTGGGACGTGGTCGCATCAGTCATTTCTCCCCCACATTGACGCTCCACAGAGGACATCACGTTCATGGTGCTGGAAGAATCCACCGCTGACATCATCCTGGGATGCCCCTGGTTAAATCAACACCAACTTCATGTACAATGGAACACTGGTGAGATCCTCAAGTGGAGAAGTGAATGTTTCACTGTTTATCTTCTATCATGAAACCTCCTGCGGAGTTCCAAGTCTCCTCTTACTATGATTCCGAAGTTTTTCCTGTTCTTTCCACATCCATTGAGAGTCCTGAGACAGATCTGAAAACGGAAAATCTGGAACAGCTACGTGGAGCTCGCATCTTCTCCAAACTGGACCTGCGGAGTGCGTACAACCTCATTCATATATGATGGGGGATGAGTGGAAGACTGCCTTAACTACACCATCTGGACACTATGAATACCAGGTCATGCCGTATGGCCTGTCCAACTCTTCCTCCGTCTTTCAAAACTACATGAATGAGGTGTTCCGGGAGTACCTCCAAAGGTTTGTGATTGTCTACTTTGACGATATCCTGATATACTCCCGGAACCTGGCCGAACATCGCCACCACGTCTCCCAGGTCCTGGAGAAGCTACTTCAAAACAACCTATACCTCAAGCTGGAGAAGTGCGAGTTCCACACCACCTCGGTCCAGTTCCTTGGATATATAATTGACCAGCACGGGATCAAGATGGACCAGAGGGTGGAAACCATCCACAACTGGCCACTTCCCTCAACCATCAAGGAACTGCAATGATTCCTTGGCCATCCATCTGCCAAAGAAGCCTTTCAACACATACAAGAAGCTTTCATCACTGCCCCGATCCTCGTCCACCCGAATCCTGAGATCCCTTTTTTCGTCGAGGTGGACGCCTCTTTCACCGATGCCTTCTCAAGGTTATATCACCCTGAGCCAGAAAATCCTGACCCTGAACCGATTCTCCCTCCAGCCATGCTTGTCAGTCCCATTCAGTGGGACATTAACCAGCAGATAACCCAAGCCCACGTCTCTGAACCCGCTCCACAGGCAGGTCCTGAGGGGCTCCTCTACGTTCCACCCGCTCAGCGTCAGCCCCGCATAGACCTAGCTCACTCCGGACTCTGGACACCCAGGCAGTTTATGTACCCTCTCACTCTTGCGTCAACACTACTCGTGACCGTCCATGACCCAGGATGTCTCCCGATACATCAAAGGATGCTCAGTCTGCACCGTTGCTGACACTCCTAGGAGGCTACCGGAAGGCAAGCTGCTTCTTCTACCTATACCTCATGGTCCATGGAGCCACATCAGAATCGACTTCATGACAGACCTACCTGCATGCAACAACTTCACCTGTGTGTTCGTCGTAGTAGATCGATTCTCAAAAGCTGTCAAGCTAATTCCCCTCAAGGGTCTTCCCACCACTCTGGAAGCTACCGAAGCGCTCTTCCACAATGTGTTCTATCACTTTGGCATCCCTGAAGACATCGGATCGGGGCCCACAGTTCATCTCCAGAGTCTGGAAGGCCTTTTTCCAGCTCCTAGGAGTGTCCGTCAGCCTATCCTCTGAATACCATCCGCAGACCAACGGCCAGACTGAGCAGAATATCCAGGAAATTGGGAGATACCTGTGGTTATACTGCCACTGGAACCAGCTGGAGCCAGTTCCTCCCCTGGGCTGAATATGCCCAGAATTCCCTTCAACAATCCACCACAGGGCTCACCCCATTCCAGTGCATCCTGGGCTACCATCCTCCTCTCTTCCCCTGGTCGGGTGAGCCCTCTGAGGTTCCAGCTGTCAACCACTGGTTCCAGCAGAGTGAGAGAGTGTGGGACTCACCCCATATCCATCTCCAGCAGGCAGTTCAGAGACACAAGTGGCATGTGGATGCCCGAAGAGGACCAACTCTGTTCACTCTCCCCTGAATACTGATCACAAACACCTGCACCTCATTAACGAACACTATGTAGACTATCAGTTTCACGCAGTTCATTGTCTCGTCATACATTCCTGGACTCCTTACCTACTACTCACCTGTGTTTCCTGTTGTCTCCGATGTCCTGTTCTCCGTGTTCTCTGTACAATCCTGCAAAGACATTCCAAAGTCATTCCTCAGCTAAGTGTCAGTGCATTTGTGCTTGCATCGAATGTCATCATACCATCTGTTGTTACCTGTGTTCGGGTCTCTGTTAATAAACTACCATCTGACTTTTACTTCTGTCTCCATCTGAGTCTGACAGAAACCACATTGCTAGCTTTAAAAACTACTAAACTAAAACTTAAACTATTGAAAACCTTAAAGCTTTTAAACTCGAAACTTTCTGAGCCTTTATCAAGCCAACTTAAAGTTTGTCTACGAACTTTACTCATCTAGTTAGGTCACATGTCAGAAACAGGCTAGCACATTTTCATATTTTATAGGAGAAACCTGAGGGGACAGGTGCAAGCGAAGAAGTGCAGGCAGGAAGCTGGACCTAACCACGTTGACCCAAAGCTCATTGTAGTGCAGCAGCTCACCAACAAAACACTACGGTTCCAAGAAAAGTGGTACCGTGAATTTCCTTGGCTCCACTACAGTCCAGGAGTCAATGGAATACTATGTTTTTTCTGCGCTCAAGCTTTTGGGCATGAAAAATGCAGACCCAACATTTATCAAAACTGGTTTTCAAACTGGAAAAAGGCAACTCAAAAATTTGCAGAGCACATCCAAAGTAATGCACACAAAGTTGCCATCACTACCCACTGCCAAAAAACAAACCCAGTGGATGTCCAGTTATCTTCGGCCAAAGCTGCACAGCAACAGGAATCAAGACGGTGTCTTATGAAAATTGCGGGCTCTGTACAGTTCTTGGCACGGCAGAGAGCAGCCCTTAGGGGCCATGCAGCTGAAGAGGGTAACTTAAACCAGTTACTGAAAGTAAGGTGTGAAGATGACCCTGGCTTAGAGAAATGGCTGTCAACAAGAAAACATGATTACACATCCCCCAAAATTCAGAATTAAATTTTAAATCTATTTGCAAACAGCATAATTCAGGAAATCATTAGATCAATTCACATGTTGCCACTCCTCCAATATTCCATTATTATTGATGGAACACAGGACATTGAAGGAACTGAACAGGAAGCCATATGTGTCAGGTATGTAGACCATGATTTGGTCCCCCAGGAGGTCTTCTTGGGGTTTTACGAAGTCTCAAGCACAACTGGGGAAAACCTAGCAAACGTTGCCACAGATGTGTTGCTGCGCTTGAATCTTCCACTGTCTGGTCTACGTGGACAAACGTATGATGGAGCAGCAAACATGTCAGGCAACATAAAGGGAGCACAGGCCAGGATAAGGGAAATGCAGCCACTGGCTTTGTATGTACACTGTGGCGCCCACTGTGCAAATCTGGTCACTCAGGCTGCTTGTACAGCATCATCACTGACATCTGATGCCCTGGATTGGGTCCACAAGCTTGGCTGTCTGTACAAATTGTCAGGCAAATACAAAACAAAATTTGTGAACATTGCAACTGCAGCATCAGGGACAATTAGCAACCTGCAACCCTTGTGTCAAACAAGATGGACCACCAGGACTTCAGCAATCTGTCACGGTATCCACAGAAACAAGCAGGCAAGATCCAAGTACAGAGGTTATTTAATGTGTAATCCAAAAATCATAAATCCAGAACAGGCAGGGGTCAAAATAAAAAAAAAAACAGTCAAACATGAAACAAGAAAACAAACAAAGAAACGAGTGACCTGAACTGAAAACTCCATGACAAAAGCAGAAACAAACAGGGTATAAATAGACAGACACTGACGAGAGAACTCAAAACAGCTGGGTGCAATAACATGGTGATAATGAGTCCGGGGAGTGCGTTATGGGTAATGTAGTGAATGCAATGGGTGGAAATGAGAGTTCGGAATGGAGTGCCCTCTAGTGGCTGATAGGGCACTCTCACTGGTGATCGTGACATTACTCCCCCTCAAAGGAGCGGCTACCAGTCGCTCCACCAGACAAAACACAAAAACATAAAAAACTCAGGAGGGAGGTGGACCGGAGGAGGATCAGGGGGAGGGATGGCGGGCCAGATCCAGGCCGCCCCACTGAAAGCCAGGGTGGTGCTGGAGGAATTGACCAAGCTGGTTCCAGCGGGTCTGGAATCCTGGTTGAGTGCCAGGGTGGCACCGGAGGAATTGACCAGGCTGGTTCCAGCGGGTCTGGAATCCTGGCTGATTGCCAAGGTGGTGCTAGAGGAACTGACCAGGCTGGTTCCAGCGGGTCTGGAATCCTGGCTGATTGCCAGGGTTGTGCCGGAGGAACTGACCAGGCTGGTTCCAATGGTTCAGACGGCCTGGGCAGTAGCGGCAAGGCAGAAAGCCTGGGCGGCAGCGGCAAGGCAGAAGGCTTGGGTGACGGCGGCAGGACTGAAGATCTGGGCGGTGGCGGCAGGGCAGAAGGCTTGGACGGCGGCGGCAGGGCAGACCAAGGGTGCTCCGTGACCGTATCAGGGAGAGCGGGCAGCTCGGTGACGACCTCCGTGGTCGTCTAAGGGAGAGCGGGCAGCTCGGTGACGGCCTCCGTGGCCGTATCAGGGAGAGCGGACAGCTCGATGAAGGCAGCGGGCTCGGGCTGCTCCGGGACGGCAGCGGGCTCGGGCTGCTCCGGGACGGCAGCGGGCTCGGGCTGCTCCAGGACGGCAGCGGGCTCGGGCTGCTCCGGGACAGCTTCTGTGGCGCCGGCAGGGAAAGGCGGGAAAGGGGAAAGGCGCTTGGAGAACCCACGAAAAAGGCGCTTGGAGAACCCACGATCAACCACTAGAGTGGTCTCCAGGCCTTGTAGGATGGAGGAAGCCCTTTTCCTCCTTCTCCTCCACTTATGAGGGTGAGACGGTGGCTTACCCAAAATGGCCTCACTGGCTGGAGCGGACTTACTGACTGGAGCGTACTCTGGAGTGGACTCACTGACTGGAGCAGGCTCTGGATTGGACTCACTGACTGGAGCGGACTCTGGAGTGGACTCACTGACTGGAGCGGACTCACTGACTGAAGCGGGCTCTGGAGTGGACTCACTGACTGGAGCAGGCTCTGGAGTGGACTCACTGACTGGAGCAGGCTCTGGAGTGGACTCACTAACTGGAGTGGACTCACTGACTGGAACGGGCTCTGGAGTGGACTCACTAACTGGAGCGGGCTCTGGAGTGGACTCACTAACTGGAGTGGACTCACTGACTGGAACGGGCTCTGGAGTGGGCTCACTGACTGGAGCGGGCTCTGGAGTGGACTCACTGACTGGAGCGGGCTCTGGAGTGGACTCACTGACTGGAGCGGGCTCTGGAGTGGACTCACTGACTGGAGCGGGCTCTGGAGTGGACTCACTGACTGGAGCGGGCTCTGGAGTGGACTCACTGACTGGAGCGGGCTCTGGAGTGGACTCACTGACTGGAGCGGGCTCTGGAGTGGACTCACTGACTGGAACGGGCTCTGGAGTGGACTCACTGACTGGAGCGGGCTCTGGAGTGGACTCACTGACTGGAGCGGGCTCTGGAGTGGACTCACTGACTGGAGCGGGCTCTGGAGCAGGCTCACTGGCTGGAGCGGGCTCACTGGCTGGAGCGGGCTCTGGAGAGGCCTCCGGGCCTTGAAGGATGAAGGAAGCCTTCTTCCTCCTCCTCCTCCTTTTACCTGGGTGAGGCAGAGATTCAGTGCTCACCTCCTTTCTGGTCTCTGCAACGGACTCACGAGCTGGAGCGGGATCTGGAGCGAACTCACTGGTTGGAACGGGGTCCGACTGACCCAGTGTGGCCCACCCACTCCGATGTTCGAGATAGTGGACGAACCCCCAAAAATCCAGGTCCTCCAGTCCCTTCAACTCCCACAGCGGCAACGGGTCATCCAGGCAACCATTAAAAATCTCTTTCAGCGCCTCATCATTATACCGCAGCCCCACGGACATAGTCCAGAAAAACTGGGCAAAACCCCCTACACAATTTCCCTCCTGACGTAAAGCCAACACCGCTCGAAGTACAGCCATCCGCTCCTTCACCGTAACCGGAGGAGTGATTTGGATAACCATCCTGCTGGATCTAGTAGTGATGGAGTTTTCTGTCACGGTATCCACAGAAACAAGCAGGCAAGATCCAAGTGCAGAGGTTATTTAATGTGTAATCCAAAAATCATAAATCCAGAACAGGCAGGGGTCAAAATCAAAAAAACAGTCAAACATGAAACAAGAAAACAAAGAAACGAGTGACCTGAACTGAAAACTCCATGACAAAAGCAGAAACAAACAGGGTATAAATAGACAGACACTGACGAGAGAACTCAAAACAGCTGGGTGCAATAACATGGTGATAATGAGTCCGGGAAGTGCGTTATGGGTAATGTAGTGAATGCAATGGGTGGAAATGAGAGTCCGGAATGGAGTGCCCTCTAGTGGCTGATAGGGCACTCTCACTGGTGATCGTGACACAATCTGGTCTGTGCTACGTCAGTATGAGCCTGTGCTACTCAGCTTAGAGGACATGGCCCAAACAGATGCATCAAACACTGGTGTGACAGCAAGAGGGCTGCTGGAGAGATTTGGAAGAGGTACCACAGTTTTAGGACTCATGATGGCCACTGAAGTAATCCAGGAGTTGTAGTGCCTTAATTGCACACTGCAAAAGCGGACAGAAACAGTGTCTGGTATGCTCTCTGCAGCAGATTGTGTGAGGACCACCCTGAGGGCAAAGAGAACAGAGGAAACGTTCCAGGAGATATACAGTCACGCAACAGAGATGATTACCAAGCTAAATATTCAGCCGATAATCATGCCCCACATCCGCCGTCCACCAAACCGCTTCATTGGCAATGTCACTACTGCACACACACCTACAACCCCAGAAGAACACTACAGAGCTGACTTCTTCAAGGTGCTGGATACTGTGGACATCCAGCTGAAGGAGAGGTTTGATCAGGGTGGTCTGAAAACACTGGCGAAGCTGGAGGAAGCCGTCCTAACTGGGGAGATGGACACTGCTGTGGTGGAGCAGTATCCTGAATTAAACCAAAGGTCCCTGAAGGTGCAGCTGAACATGTTTAAGCTCCAATACACATACACAACCACTTCAGAGGCCGCAACTATTCTGAGGAATCAGTTGCCTGAAGTCCGTGGCCTTTTCAACCAAGTAGAAGCACTTGTACGACTTCTTATGGTTGTTCCTACTGCCTCTGCTGAAGCAGAGAGGAGCTTCAGTGCTCTGAGGAGGTTGAAAACCTGGCTGAGAAGCTCAATGTTGCAGATTCGCATTAACAATGTAGCAGTCTGTCACATTCACAAAGAAATTCTGGATAAAGTCAGCAAGGAAAATATTTGCCAGGAGTTCATCCTGGCGAATGAGTACAGGAAGCATGTGTTTGGCTCTTTCATGTGAGAAGAGGATGCAGGACAGTATAGAAGGGTGGACAGTTAGGATACATGGAATGAATGGATAGATGGATGACAATGAAAAATGTTTTTCATATTTTGCACACTATCACCATCAAGTTCTGTTTGTTTTGGTTTTCATTCGTCATGTTACTTTGTTCTAAGTTCCTGCCACACGTCAGTCTGTCACCTGTCGTCAGTCACCATGGACACCATGTTCTTCATTAGTTCATCTTCTACTCTGTGTATATCAGTTCCTGCTCGTTTTCAGTTCAGTATCCGATTTTTTACTTTTCATGTGTGTTGTTATACCTGTTCCTGAATATTTGTTATTAAACTTTGTATTAGAATAACCCTTCATCTTCTTTGTCCGTTTGCCAGTGACCATGTGTTACAATATAAAAGTTAAATGTTTGTTTTTATGTTTGTGAGATTGTGTGAAAATCTTGCACCCTGTGTACCAAATAAGTAGTGTATCTTTTGTGTTATAAATTTTCCCATCCTTTTGGATTACAGAAGTAATGATTAAAAATTGTTACCCCCTCACTGGTATTATATTGTTGGAGGCATAAACATGATCTGCTTTAGGTATTTGTGCTGCACAGAAAATTAACACCAGGAATGTAAATATTTTAATTTGTTCATTAACAACAATGGTGGTTGTTAATGCATGAAAGACAGTAATTATAATGATGATCTACATTTTCATATAATTACATATTAATTTTGCTGCTGTCTATCTGCAATTCATATTACAAAATAGTTCAACACACATTATTCATAAAAGCTTTTTGCTTTTTCTTTGTCTCCGACAAACATCCTGTGCAACAAGTAATTTATTTTACATTTTCAGGTACAGCAGTTAGTTTGGGCGGAAAAACAGTTTAACAGTGGAAATTGAGTCTCACAAATCGAAAACATTTTGTGTCCCCCCCACTTCTCAAACCAAAGTTACACCCTTGAAGCTACTTACACATAGGCTAAATTACACATAAGGAAGTTTTTATAATAATTTTTTAATAAATCTTTAATGTCAATTATTTTTCTACTCTTTTTTTTTTTATGTAGGCTAAACATTTAAATGGTAGCTGTCATAAAATGGATTTATACATTCAATATCGAAGCACATGTTAAGTACAAATACAATGAATATGCAATACCCTATAGTGCATATATTTAGCAAAATGCCCCTTTCAAAGTTAATTTTTGTAGTTAAATAACGAGTTTTTGGACATTTAATGGCTTTTCTGAGGTAGGCTAAATGTGACATTTTTACAAGCTATTTTATTTGAAACACTGATTGATCAATTGCATGAGACATGATTTTGGTAAGTTGTACTGCATATTTCAACATACCTTTGGAAGTTCATTTATGTTTATTTTGTGTTGTAACTAGTAAAGCGGTTGAGATGGTTGGTTCAAGAGTGCTACAGCGATCTATCATGCCACAGAGCACCAAGAAAGATTGCGACTCACTCCAGTTTATGGGAAAGTAGCCCATTTTCGATTCTTGTGAGAATCCTGTGACAAGCACACACTCGCCCCGAAAAAAAACTCTTCGGATCTAAACGATTCACATAAATGATGTATTTTGATTCAAAACGGCTAATTTTGCCAAAAAGTGACTAGTTTGCAGGTATGATAAATTAGAAAACTGAATAGAGACAATAGTCGGGAAACACAAATATTTTTCCATACTCTGATTTCTTTTTTCCATACTTTTCCAGACCTGGAAATTACTCAAATCAAATTCCATACTTTTCCAAACCGCGTAGGAACCCTGCAATAACCTGCTAATGCACTCGCATTCAACGTAAAGTATCCTTGTAGACAAATTTTGGGTGAGTAAATGCAAAACAAACAAGATATAGTATCCTCAATGCCCTTAGATGGCGATATCGCTTCTTTATATCAGAAACAAACTGCTGCAGAAAAAGTTAAGTGCCATGAAAAATGTAGTGTGTAATTGCATTACTCATCACAAATGTAGTGCAGTAAAAAGTACATTTACTTGCTCAAAAATGTAGTCAAGTAAAGAGTAAAAGTTGCTAATATTTTTGTTACTCAGTACAACTACAAAGTAGCCAAAAAGATACTAAAGTACAGTAACTAATTACATTTACTCAAGTACTTTACACCTCTGGTGAGCACATTGTTAAAAAATGTCTACAATTTCAGTTATGTTTGGAATTTGCTGTTGAGGTAAAGGAGTAACTGGCGATGGTCTGTTGAATTTCTGAATAATAATAATAATACACACTTCATAATTCGCTCCTACGACCCCTTATAATGTTTATAACAGTGTAATTTATTTGATACTACAAGCGTACATTTTCTTTTGAAACGTAAAAAGAAAGTGTGAGAAACATGATTTGTTACAGGTTGCAAAATCGCAGGCTTTCAGCACCACGTGTGTAGACAGCAACTTTGTTATTTAGTGTGGCGGCCAGTGCAAATGGAAGATTGGATTCAATCTAGGGATGTTATTTTCGGTGTGACCCATTAAAAATATTGTTTTTCCAGGTCTGTAGTTTTTTTTTTTATGTGCAGATAGCAGGATAAACAACAAAACAGGAGGATTGACACTTCATCACATCACACACCTGCAGCGCTTGAATAAAGGAAATCAGAATAAAACCACATGAATATAAAAGGGATAATTAGGTATACACAAGTCATGTAATTAACAAATTTACATATATAATTAACAGATTAACAAATTGAAACAAAAATATGGGACAAGAATTAGATTTTTGTGACGCGGTTATTTCACAGAAAGTCAACCATCATCACAAGTTCCGTTCTTACCAACAGAATTCAACAGATCTTGTGATGATTTTAAGTTGAAACTCTTAGATCATGTTAGACATCTTTGTCCAGTTTCTGACACTTGAAGACACATCTGAGCAGCAACTAATAATTGCTGCTTGTAGCTATAATTTTTATGTGTGGTTGAGCAACCTTTAAGGGCACTACATAAATTAAAGTTATTATTAAGAAAAACAAAAATATATAATGGAAAAAAACATATTGCATTTCAGCCTCATTACTACCTCTGGTATGCATTATTTTTGAATAATTTAGTGGCCTGTTGTGAGTTATTTCCTTACTTGTGATCAGTCGCATCACGGAAAGGTCCTGAAACACATTTTTCACCTTTCTTCTTTTCAGGCTGTATTTTGACCATAGCATATTTGTTATTCTTCTTCTAACTGACTGGCCAACTGTGCCAGAACACAGTCTCACACTGAATGCCATCTATACACATGACAACATTTTTACAAAATATTTGCTGAATGTAAGTATAATTTATGAACACATTGTTTTATATTTATATTTAGATTCTTAAATAGAAGGACAATCACCATGGATTTTCTAAATTGCCTTTCTTGATTCAGTTTTACACAGAATGCAGACAGCTGCTCTTCTGTTCAATGTTGGCCTGTTCTTTAACTTCTTGCTGCTGTTGCTGTTGCGTTATGATTTCTCATAAATTACGCAGTTCTCTTATGACTCAGTGTGAGGTAGTCTGAAAAAATATTAATGTTTGCTCTGCCAAAACTATAATAAAATATAGCTGCAAGCAGCAATGCGGGGCCAAGCACCAAAGGCCATTGAAAATAAGGAATAATAATAATGAAGAAGAAAGACTAGTACAATACTTATTGGGATAATAAAGGAATTGAAATGACACATTACAAAAAATTTAAAAGTTGCCCCATACGGGACTCAAACCCACAGTCTCTGGATTTGGTTAATGACATTCAACTCACTCAGCCATTGGGCAAACACTGACACTCACCTGCCAAACTTCAGTAGTTCATGTGAGAATGATCTCACAATGAAGATGTTTTTTATAATTTATTTTTTTAAAAAAGCACCATATGTTATATTTGAACATTTTTAGTTTTGATCATTCTAGGAAACAGTCAATATCTGGAACAGAAGAACTTTACAAAACCACCAATTAGAATGCTAATCGAAATAGCATAAGAAACAACAGAGCCAAGGTCACATTCAGAGACATATGGGATGGTAGCGCATATATATATAAAAAAAAAAAGAACAAAACAAAACAAAACAAAAAAAGTGTGTTTCAGTCCAAAAATCATCTGAGCCCATTCTGGACAAAATTGGACACACATTCATTAAAATGAAGTGAGAACCACATTTTAAAAATCAGCAAGCCAGATGGATAAGAGTTTGAAGTCCTCTGTTCTGTTAGATCTACAGTAGGTTCTGTTAACTACATTACTTCTAAGTACTTATTTGATTTAAATGCTAAACTACATAAATTTGTTAAAGTAGTGAAACTTCCCAAGAAGAATGGATTTGTGTAAAAGTACACAGGAAGCACGCATCTAATTAGGCAAAACAAGGATTGTGAGGTTTTGCAATTTATTTATGTTTAGCATTGCATGTATACCATTAAATAAGCAGGAGGAGAAAGCACCAAAACATTACTTCATATTCTATTAATTGGATGTAAATACAAGAAAAACAAAAACAAAATTATACTTGAAAATGCAACATTTCACATTTAACAATTCATGGTTATAGTCAACAGAAACAGGACAGAAACAAAAAAAAAGCACCAAACAAGATTCTGTGAAGTGGTGTCAACTGCAGGGCATGTGTATTCATGTATGTAGATGAATGAATGTGTGCAAGTACAATTATGTACATGTATGCAAGTGTATGAATGTTTATGAATTACGTACGTGTACGTAAGTATGAATGTGCATGTATGAATTATGTACATGTAAGTATGAATGTGCATGTATGAATTGTTTGTGTATGTAAGTGCATGAATGGGTGTATGAATTATGTATGTGTACGTAGGAGTATGCGTTTATGGGTTTGGACTGTGTGGTGTATGCATCATGTACATGTAGTTGTGTGCGTGTGTGTAAATTTCAATTTATGAAAAAGCAAGCAAGATTTTAGATGGGAGTACTTGCTTCTGTAGATGGTGTGGTTGTTGTTGGAGGGATTGTTGTAGGGGTTGATTGAGTACATGGAAAGTCTGCCATCATTATTTTCTCTAGGTCATCATCGGATGGAAACGGTGAGGTGGAGGACTGGGTGGGTGAGGGTGGTGTAAATGTTATCATGGGTGTGACATGGTGCAGGGTAGGAGGTTCAATTGCAGTTTATGTTTGTCAAATTGTCCTTGTGTATTGTGACTGTTACAGGTGGCAAAGTAAGCAAGGAGTCAATGATGGTGTGTGTGGTGGCATTGTCTGGGATGTCAATAATAGATCTAATGAGATAGTTTTCTATATTGACTGGTCTGATGTTGGTTGGTGTCTTAATTGTGAGTGTACCGTGTGTGTAATGGGTTATGCATGATGAAGTAAGTGTTGCATTTCTCACAGTTGACTTTTGAGGCAGATAGTGGCATAACTGGGGTGTCATGTTTTCGGGGACAAATGTGCAAAACATGAATGTTCGCGCCAATAATATCTGAGGTAAGGTTCTGTGAAGTTGTTTGTATTGGGTGTGTGTCATCATGACAGGTTAGTGGAGTGAGTTCAGTGTCTTTTGTGGTGCAGATAAGCGTTTTCCCTTTAAAGTGCTGAATTGATACATTAGAGATCAAATACCAGGATCCAAAAGTGATGGCAGTGTTGTTCCACACAGTTAAGGCTATGGAAGCAGTACTGTCAGCAATAGTGTAGGTAGTATTCAGGAGAAAGTTTCCATCACAAACAAAGTTGTGCTTTTGACTATTCTTTTGAATAATCTTTGCCTTGACATTCACCTGCATTGAGCAATTAAAAAAAAGAAAAACAATGTTAACAAATTCATTCAACATACAATATATACAATTTGAAGGCAAGTAAGTTTCTCATTAACAGTAGTGTTGGTTTTTTTGTACTTACTCTCTGATATGATGTCTTTACTTTCAGTATTTCTGAGATGGGAAGGTCTTTTTCTTTTGTTGAAATTGTCGGATTATAACTGTAGTCAAGCTGACTTAAACCGGACATTGTTGATTCGTGGGTGTATAGGACATTGTGTGCCCCCTCAGTGAGACGTGATGGTTGTAATTGGACATCATGTAGGTGTACTGGACTTCTGTTAAGATGAACAATGTCAACAAATGCAAATGGACAGGTATTTTTCTTAATGAGAAGGCTTACCTATCACTGTTTACTGCTTCAAACTGAGTGTAGAGTTCGGGTTTGAAGACTACAAGTTTCTGAACTTTGTGCTTCTGTTGAATGTCTGCCTCAAAGTATGGCCTTTTCGCACCTTGTTTTAGCTGAGATAAGTTATATATATATATACAACTACTGACTGGGAGGTAGTGGGTTTTTTTAAACAAAGAAATAACATTTAATGGTCTTTTAGACAAATTAAAAAAACTGAAAGTGTTGAGTATCTAATAAACAAAAAAATGTTACTTGTATATTAAAAAAATATACAAATATACAAATATAAATAGATCTTGAATTTAACTCTTGAAAGGTCAGATCTAAATGAATGGACAAGTTACATCATGTAAACTGAAAAGTCAACCATGTCCTGATTAGGTCAACACTTCACTCATCTGAAGAAAGGTTTCAAAACAAGAATGAGCACAGATCAGTTATAATGTTAACTGGTCAGCATGCCAACCTAATTTGACCCCTAACATAGCTTATTGCTCTTAGAAAGAAATGGTAATTGAATAATTAAATTTGCCCAATGTTATGCTAACTAACAGAAACGGGCATGGTCAGCTTTGGAGAGGCATTTTTGCAGGAATGGTAGTGAATGTCAAAAATGTTCACTCATTTGTGTAGGTTGGTGTAGAGATGACCTGAACATATGTTGGCCAAAGTCTGTCAGATTAGTGGGAAGGGAAGGGAAGGGAAGGGGAAAAAAAGTGATAGTTATCTAATAGGAATGTGTAGTTAAATTGATGGGAAAGGAAAACAGGCAAAAGCTGCAGTGTTAGGTCAACACTTTATTATTTGAAATGATGGTCCTTGTGTTCTTGGTCCACACTCCTAACCAGCAGGTGGCGGTAATGCACTTTGAAGTTGTTTGTCAACCACCATAAAAATCAAGAAGAAGAAGACTTTCCTTTGGGTGCTTCTCAATTCTTATTCGTTTCCACCCCTTCATGATGCGAGGGAAGTATGCAAGGAAAAGATGTGAGGACGGAGGAATTGAATCAAGTGTAATGATATATCCTCGCTCCCTTTATCGTCACTTCAAAGCGTCATCAGCTGCACTCGAGGGATCTGCCCATATATTGGTAAAGTTTGGTTATTTAAAAAATTATAATAAATATTAATAAAACAAGATGCCCCGTTGAAATATATGAGGTATAAAGTTTATTTAAGCCTCCTCGCGGTGCAATTAGAGAATTGAGATGTCCTTTAAGATGGCTGAGCTCGATCGTTTTCTGGGTCATAGGATGGAGGAGCGAGGAAACGAGGAGGGATATTGAGAAGCACCCTACATTTGGAGCTGAGAGGTTGGTAAGAGAGGAAGTAGCGTTAGGCCACCCGGTTGGAATTTCAGGTTTTTGGTAAGAGAAAAACGTTCTTTTTGGCGGATCTGCATAAACTGTACTGTGAACTGTACAGCATCATGTCTAATAGTTCAGACAGGGATGAAATAGAATGGATGATGGCCAGATTAGGATTTGAGAGGCTAATCTGATTTGAGAAGAAGAAATGGAGGGAAAAGTTGGTCAGAACATAGCGAGTCTGGTGAGGGAAACGATAGTAAGAAAATGAAAGCTAATCGGCATGAGAAACAGAAACCTGAGAAATTACATGAAAATGACTGGAAAGTTTTAAAGTAATTGAGTTTAACCAGGATGGTGGACATTACCACCCAATCAAACTTACCAAGGCGATTGAGAAGGAGATTGGAAAAATTAAATTCGCAAGGTTTATGAACAATAAAAGAATACGGGTACATGCAATTAGTAAACAACAACAAGATAAGATTCTAAGTATGTCTACACTCCAAGGTGAAAGGATGAAGGCTCATATACCGGGAGCAATGGCAAAAGTGAGAGAAGTTATCTCAGGAGTTCCACTGAGTATTTCAATGCAAGATGTCAAAAATGAGATTCAGGGAGGCAAAGTAGTTGAGGCTACAAGGTTAAAAATTAAATGAGATGGAGCATTAAAAAAACGCTATCTGTGGTTGTGCAATTTGAGAAAACCCTCCCTAGCTCAGTTCAAATGGGATACATGAATTACAGTGTGAGGGAATACATCCCCAAACCACTCAGATGTTACAAATGTCAAAGAATGGGGCACACAGCACAACAGTGCAAACAGGGTTCTTGCACCATTATAAAAGTATAATTTAATGCTTTTTAAGACCTTTTTAAGACCTCAACAAATATAATTTAAGACCCAAAAATTTCATAATTTCTTTGGAACAGGCTACTCAATTTATTGCCTCCTACAATGGAAATCAAAACTTAAAGTTTTCCATTTGGTATCAATTATGTGCAATGTGTAAACTCGGTAAGTAAAAAAAAAAAAGTAAAAATACTTTTATTTGAGACCTTTTTCTTTTCTTTTTTTTTTTGTTCCTTTGTGGTGTAGAACAGAGACAACGTAACATAGATAAGTTGGATTACACTAAACAACACAATGCCTTGTATGAAGGAACCATATAGAATAGAATACTGAAAATAAGCTCAATAATGAAAGTCCTCAAAACAGCCTTCCACAAGCCAAAAAGTTGACAAATAATCTGTTAGAAAACACAAATGTTATTACATGACTTTTAATGAGAGAAACCCTTTGTTTTGTAACATCCCAAATTTTTTTCAAGACATGTGGCGCAGCTCTGCTGCTCTCTTCTCAATTTCATGGTCTAGGTGCACCAACTCCCTTCTCTTTGCATCTTTTTCTCATGGAATTAGATTTAGTGATAAGTTCTGCCTTCTTCTCTGCAAGGCAATCTGCATCCTTTTCTAGAGTTTCACACACAGATGAGATTGTTCTATTTTTTTCTTGCGTAGCTCTTCAAGCTCATCTTCAATCCCTTTTCTTTTGTTCATCTGTTTTGTCTTTTCCTTTTTCTTCCTCTCATCTTCCAAGAATATCCTGTACCGGTTGTGTGCAGATGCACACTCATTTAGCAGCTCTTTAGTTAGAGGCACTTTGACCACTCCACCACACATCCTCACATAGTCGCAGATTAGTCTCTGTGAGACTATAGTGTCTTCGTTCATATTGCACATCTCCACCTCCTTGTTTATGGAGAACCCACGCTCCACAGTAGCTTGTCCATGGGACAGAAGCAGCAGCTTTTCCACAAAGCTCCAAAGCTCTGCATATCCATTCATAGCCTTATGCAGGAAGCTGTCAACTCGCGACTTTCCATCCAATGCACTGAAGGCCATGAATTCCTCTCCTCTGGCCTCACTGAAGAGGAACTTCTGAAATTGTTGGGCAATCTTATCACCTGCATTTAGATAAAGACAAGCACATCTGTAATATTTTCTAGTTAAAATTATACTTTGTAGTCACAAGAGATTTATTTTCACTATACTCTGGAAAATGCATCTCATATTTTCAACTATATTTCAATTATTATGTCTAAGAACATATATTAGGCCTACATACATTTATTATAACTCATACTAGGCTGTATTTCCAATAAAATAAAACAAAAAAAATGAACCGCAAAATAATAGGCTAGTATAACTTGAGATCTAAAATAAGACTCCCTTTGATAAACATTAGGCTAACTGTTCACATTTCTCTACAGATGTTACCCGCTGTGACTCCTCCTGACAGCTTCTTATCCTGCAAAACTTCATGATGAGGGCCTTAATTTTTTGCAGGCACATGTCTGTTTTTGCCTTCAAGTAGGTGGTAAATAATGTTGAGATTATCAATTTCACTTTTGCACAACAAATAAATAGAAATTTTGGTATGTTGCAAATTTGGGACAACAGGCATAATGGTCAATTTGGGGTCAATTTGGTATGTTGCAAATTTGCAACAGCAGGCATAATGGTCAATAATAAGATAACAATAACACAGTAAAATAACAGTGAAAAAACAATGTTTTATTTATTCACCCTTTTTTAATTATTTATTTAAATAAATCTGCAACTGCAGGTATTCAATAATAAGAATTATGACCACTTTCATGTCACCAACACAATATACACAAATGTTACTGTTAAGGCTATAGGAAACATTGCATAAATTTGAATTGTAGATTGATTTGAATTGTAAATTAAGTTTTAAAATGTATGTTGCTGAACCCGAAAGAATGAGAGGGAATGCACAGAAGCAGTTCTTTGTACTATAACAATGTAACATAACAATATTACTCCACTCTTTAATTATTTAAGGAGCAGGGGCCGTGAAACACCTCTTGGGTAGCCTCAGGGTTAACCTCCACACACGCATTCACGCACACATGCATACATACATACACACACACACTCACGCATACACACACACACACATGCATACATACAAACACACACATGCACGCATTCACACACACGTGGACACACATGCATGCATACACACACTCACACATACACATACACACACACACACTCACACATACACACACACACACACACGCACAAATGCATACATACAAACACACACATGCACGCATTCACACACACGTGGACACACATGCATGCATAGATACACACACTCAGACATGCACACACGTGTTTTTTCTCACTGGAATGCACAGAAGCAGTTTTTCTTCTTGTTTAGGCACAAGTGAACATCACATTTTGTACACTTGAAGCTAGTGTGGCCCGTGCACTTAGGGAATTTGCAGCGTTGCCGCACACTGTCGATTTGCGGCCAGTGACCCACAGCATCAGCACGGACATCTTGTGTGGGAATAGCCTTAGTTGGTCCCCTGCGCTGCTTCTTCTTGAACTCCTTGCGCATTTACGCGCTTGCCGTAAAACACGGAAGGTTTCATTCGGATCTGCATAAAAATAAATAGCTTTTGTATTCATATCCCAGCATGGTGTAACCCAGCATTGTGTCTGTATACAGACTATTGAAAATAACAAAGCAAAATACAAAGGATTACCTACATAAGCCATCACGAAAAGCGTTTTTCTATATAGTGCTGGTTAGCGGTTAACATTAGGCTTATGGCCTACTGTCGCTAATATGCTACAAAGCTAAATATTACAATAACTTCTAAAATACTTGTCACACATATTTCACCTCATTACATCGAGTGTATAAGCACACAATAAGCAGGTAAGTATTTTTATCTTAGCACAACTTACCTTATATACACCTCAGGATCAAACTTTCCCGACTCATATCCATAACTTCGCGACCGGAGTAATCCTCATGCGTAAACAGGAAATAAGTCCGTCACTTTGCGGTCCCACTAGAAACAAGTGCTTGTCGAAGGTTCCTAGGTCCGTAGTGAATATGCACTAACCGGCACTGGAGGAATGCAGACGCTATCTCGGCTGGTTGATTGAGTCAAATGGTTTGTTGCATATTTATGACAGTAGGCGTTAAGGGGTTAATGTTAATCATTATATAATTGGTAATGTTATATGGGTATAAATGTTATATGGGTATAAATGTTCAGTGAGTTCAATTCAGATTTGTTTTATTACAAACAACAGACATTAGTTATGATACAGGATGCCTTCGTACAGGGGCGCTGCTAAGGATTTTGGGCCCCATGAAAAGAATCTTGACAGGGCCCCCAACGCAGCTGAGAGTTTTTTCATATTAATTTACATAAAATCATGCGCTTTTATGGTATTTTGACTATCATTCTCATATATTTAAGTCAATCAGACAATTGAACTCCATCCCATGTCCACACCCGTAATTTGTCCTCTGTAATACTGCACTACTTCAGTACTGTATAATGTGTATATACTGTGCATAGCTGTACATGTGTCATATAGTGTATTCACATATATTTATATTTGTATGAATGTACTGTACATATTTGTACTGTACACTGGCAATGACAATAAAGTTAATCTAATCTAACCTAATATTTTTAACATGACAGTTGAAATGTAACGGAAACACTGAGCACTCTTAATACAATGAAATGTATTTATATTTATTTGCTTCAACACTTATACTGAAATTTCAAAATAAAACTCTTCAATTTAAAAAAACAGGAATTACAATCTGTGGTGAAAAAAAATCTCAGCAAGAAAACACCACCATAAAACAAAATGGCCATATACAATTTCTAATTATTTAAGCAGAACTTGCATAATATACTATATCAAAGAATGGCCAAGGTATAACATAGTTGAGACTGAGTTACTCTTTCCACATCATTTCTAATCTCTTGTACTTGCTCAACATTTCTAAACAAAAGTCCAACGTCTGACCTTTTCAGCTGCAAAATCATTAATCAAATCTTTGAAGTCGAGCTCTCTAGCCAACTCGCTCTCAATGGAAAGCATAGCAAGACTGCAAAGCCTTTCTTGAGACATTGCAGACCTCAAGTAGTTTTTTATCAGTTTTAATTTGCTGAATGCCCTCTCCCCACCAGCAACAGTTACTGGCAGTGTGCAAAATAAACGCAAAGCAATGCACACTTCTCCAAAGATGCTTTGCAGCTGCAGCTTACAAATAGCATTTAGGAGTTCAAGAGGTGACAGGTTAGGGGGGAAGTTGGAACCATATACACGGTTTAGGTGTCTTACTTGATTTTCAAAATCAGGAGTTAGATCACTGGAATACTTAGTGATCAGTGGATGGCACACAGAAGAGATTATGTCCTCACTAATCTGCCCAACTTTCAGAACCGCATAAAACTCGTTCACAATATCAGCAATTCTCTGGAACCTAGTGTCTAAGTCACTGATGATACTATCCATAGCAGTGTAAAACACAGTATTCCGAAACTCTGTTTCTGAATCTTCCTGAGTTGTCTCCTCTTCACAGGTTTCATCATGGAATCTCTTTCTTTTCTTCTTGCGACTGCACTCCTTGCTTAACTGAGGAGTAACTTGAGCTTCTCCAGCTATCAACTTTGCCTCAGCTAGGAGAGACCCCCATGCATCTCTCAGAGACTGCATCTCTTCTGTCAAGGCTCTGATATTGGCTGCCTCTATTTCAAGTGAGATTTTCCCTGACTGGAGAATAACATTCCTGTCATCAATGCTTTGCAGTACTTTCAGCCAGATGGTGAGAAGAAGAATAGCATCAAATGACATGAAGTATTTTCTGAGACCATTAGCATCTGATCTTGCTTCATTGGTGAGACTGCAAGTCATTAGTATGCTATCAAGTGCATTGATGACAGAAGGTAGGTGCTTTGCCACAGGTTTAACAGCCTCAATCCTTGCACTCCAGCGGGTATCAGATAGCTGATGCAATGAGCAACCTGTTTTCTCTTTGTAGATTGCCCAGCGCTCTGGGCTGCTACTTACAAATGTGTACAGGCGATTTATGCAGCCAAAAAAGGTGGATACATCTGGACTTGATTGTGCAGCATGTACACCGACAAGATTTAATGTATGAGAGGCACAAGGTGAATAAGTGGCTAGCTTGTTTTTCCTCAGTATTTCAGCTTGGACTCCCTTTACCTTCCCTGACATATTTGCCCCATTGTCATATCCCTGTCCTCTGCAATCACTGATGTCAATCCCATGCTCACAAAGAACAGACTCAATCATCTTTGCTATCTCACTCCCTGTCTTTTTGTAAAAATCCTTGAATTCAAGGAACCTCTCCGTGATCTCCCACTCGTCTTTTTCTTTGTCATATTTGACATACCGTAGTACCACCACGTTTTGCTCTGTATGGGAAATGTCTGGTGTGGCATCGGTGATGACTGCATAATAGATGGCATCCTCCCTTTCCTGTAGAATTCTTTTCAGAACTCGTCTGCCACATAAGTTGATGAAATCATTTTGACTTTCAGAGCTAAGATAATGTGTTAGCCTGGTTTGTTTTCCTTCTTTTTTTTTTTTGTTTGTTGTCCCTGATTTTTTGAAAGTGCTCTTTCAGCAGAGGATCATAATGTGACAAAAGCTCCAGTGTGCCTAGAAAATTGCCATTATGAACGTCATCTAAGTCGCTTGTTTTGCCTCTGAAAGGCAGGTTTCTTGAGGCCAGGTGTAGGGTAACATCTAACAGCCTCTCCAGGATGGCCCTATTTTTCTCAATTTCTGTTTGGAACTCCCTGTTTAACAGAGAGTCTATACCTTTATCTTGTAAAACAGATCTTTGCAGATTTTTCCATCTTAAGTAGCAGTCTCTGTGTGCATCACTCCTCTCATGGATTGGGAGTTTATTGTACATGTGACGCCACTTCACATGACACATTTTAAACCCATTTTGACTGGCCAGTGCACTACAGGAAGGCTTTTTCTGTATACTGGAGAAAAGCACACATGGTATGCAATAAAGTGACTGATTGCTTTGACTAAAAGTAAGCCAGTCTCTCTTAATTTTTTCTCTCTTATTGGCTGACTTTGTATAATTCAAGTATTCAGGGAACGGCTTCCCCCCTGAATCGCATGGCATTTCCACTTTCTTTTCTCTCATGGTCACAGCCAATTTTCTGACTATATCCTCCCTATCCTGATCAGTACAAACTGCTGGCCACAAACCAGGGTCGTTTGTCACAATATTTTCTTCCCTTTCAAATCCCTCAACATTCAGTCCATCCTCGGCATCTGAATTCTCATCTCCATCTTCACTCTCTGCCATCTGTCTCTCACTTGCATCTGTACCCTCTTCCATCTCTTCCTCCACTCCCTTAGTTCTCCCTGACAAACAGGAAGAGGGTCCTGGAACTGACAAAGTATATAGCATTTCCTATAGCCAATCTTTTCCACTCTACAGATGCCTCTTATATGTTGTGTGTATCACTTTCAGACATTAATGTGTTGCCATTAAACCAACACTAATAGCCGCTCACCTTCTTCTTCATGTGGGAGCGCAGAGGCTGATTCAGGGGATGCTGGAGTTAGGGGTTGGGAGACAGCTGGACCAGTTGCTGCTGCTGGTTCATTTGACTCTGTTTGGAACGAGGCATGATTTTGACAATAAATCACAAAGCCTTGCTGCTCCCTGACTTTTCCTAAAACTACATGAATTTTCATTAAAACTAGTTTAAATATTTATTGTGTGAATAAAAACGGTCTGGATCAGATCATTTGAAAGTATTATGTGAAGATGGTTGGCAGAGATGAATCATGCTGTATTTGACAATATAGGGGACATTGTAGTAATACAACTCCACATCATCTTCAAGAGATACACTGAAACCTCACAAACAGCTGATAGTTGTTTGTACAGCAGCTGGCAGAGGATTTTTATCAGAGTTCATGAAGTTAGACTGCTTGCAAGACAGGTGCAACAGCGTGGACCGAAGCAGGGCGCCACCTCGTACAAAGATGCCGACACCGGCTGCATGTGAGGCAAAGCCGTGCACCCGCTGCACCCTGCTCTATCGAAACGTGCTAACTTATCGAAAAATGCTACCGTAGAGACCTAGGGCCTCATGTACAAAGCTTGCGTACGCACAGAAAAGTGCCGTAGGCTACGATCATTGTCACGGGCGGTCCACTATAACAATTTAGGCCTACTTACAAACCCACCTTTTCTTGTGAAATATTGGGTAACATACTGTCGACCCTTTGCCTCTTTCACTTCTCTTATTTTTTTCTCTTTCCGTTTTTGACTTCCAGATTTTTGAGGCATTTTCACATCCTCTGTCAAGTTGAATCTGCCGGGCCGGCGCTATAAGTGAAGTCAAGCTGTTTGTGTTGCCTTGGTTACTGGATACAATTTGGGTGGACTGAACCATTTTATGATAATCGAGAGGGGGAGAGGGGCCCACGGACGTTTGTGTTTCCTAAACAAATACATTTTTTTTGACACCAGGAAACAGCAAATAGAATAATTTAAAGTTAATAATTTTTACTATCAAATATTTTTTTTAGCACCACAATTTTATTGGGGGCTTCTCTGGGCCCCCTCTTAGTCATGGGCCCCGAGAATCGTCATCGTTTACCCCCCCTTTACAGCGCCCCAGCCTTCGTACATTAAAAATGTGAGCTTTGACATTAAAATACTTTATGCAGATTGTAACAGTAGTACTGGTTAATATGTGCTCTTTTCAAGTCAGTATATGGTCACAGTATATGGTCTATGTGCGTGGCCTATAAATGTAATGGTAAATTTTGCTAATTAAATTAATTATATTCTATAGGTTTACTAACTGGTAAAATCATGTATTTTGTGTTAAAATACAACATATCTAATGTGTATTTACAAACATGGCTTGTTTCTGCATCTCTATTTACAGCTCATTAACCCTTAAGTGAATGTTTACTGTTGCTATGGCAGTAAGTGACAGCCTACATTAGCAGCTAGATTTGCCCAGACAGGAAGACTCTCCCTCGCTCTAAGATGTGCCCTGACCTGCATCATCTACCACCTGCTGCTCCTCCTCAAGATTGCTGCAGACCCTGTTCAAAAGCATTCTGTAAACTTTCCTGTGCTGCCTCATTGTACAAACTCTGCATTATTTTTCAACTTCATTGCTGTCTTTGAAAGAACTTGAAAAAAGAACAAGCTTATAAATCTGAATAACTGAACAGGCTACAGCTCCCTTCTGAAAGAAGTAGAAGCCTCAAGGAAGCTCATGCACTCCATATACTTTCTCTTTCTCTGTTTTCCAGCCTGTCCACTTTTAGTTTCCTTTTCCTCTCTCCTTTTCATCACATAGGTGTCCCTGAGGTTTTTCCACAGTTTTTTTGTCCTCAACTAAAACAATGTGTTTTGTAATGTCAATTGGACACATAACAAAGTTAACAAGTCAAAATCATTTGACTAGAAAATAAAGCTATCACACAAAGAATGTATAGTATTAGCAGGCCTAAATAGTCTCACAAAATTTTCAAAGTAAACACGATCAGTCTCTATCTCTGACGATAATAGTGTTAGCTTTATATCCCAAATGTAGTCTAGCCTGCTAGCCTACTACAGCACAGGACTATACAAATAACATACTTACAGTCGTTATAGCCGAGTCGGTTGGCAATGCTACGCCACACATTGTCTTTCATATCGTTGTCCTTATAGTTTTTGTTAGTTTTGTCAAACAAAACGGGATGTGTCGACACACAAGCAATCAGATGATCCGCCATTGTTGCTGTGTATTTGATTTGTTGATTTTGATTGTATTTGTATTTGATTGGTTGAAGCCTTTTCTGTTGCCTCGAAAGTGAAAAAAAAAAAACCACATCGAAGTGAAAAAAATAAACGTCTTTTTTTCGCAGCAGCACATTCGCGTTCGGTGTGGAAGCACTCATTACACAAACAGCTGATCAAAAAATAAAACCACCACGAATAATTCACGCGTCAAAATCGCATCCAGTGTGAAAGGACCTTTAAGCTGTTAATTTGACTCTTAGTGGGGAAAAAGTTATTTCTCTCTCATAGATGACAATACACCTCCTGTCAGGGCTTTTACGACCGAGCAAGATTAACTGGCTGAGTTTTTGAAGAAGAACTATTAAAGATTCTTGTAATACTGATGTGTTACACAGGTATGGACATACCGCATACACAAGCATTTAAATCTTCCCCATTCGAACCCACAGACAATAAACATGGCATAACTGAAGTTACCTTAAAGGAACACTCCATTTTTTTTGAAAATAGGCTCATTTTCCAACTCCCCTAGAGTTAAACAGTTGAGTTTTACCGTTTTCGAATCCATTCAGCCGATCTCCGGTTCTGGCGGTACCACTTTTAGCATTGCTTAGCATAGTTCATTGAATCTGATTAGACCGTTAGCATCGCGCTTAAAAATGACCAAAGAGTTTTGATATTTTTCCTATTTAAAACTTGACTCTTCTGTAGTTAAATCGTGTACTAAGACCGACGGAAAATAAAAAGTTGCGATTTTCTAGGCTGATATGGCTAGGAACTATACTCTCATTCAGGCGTAATAATCAAGGAACTTTGCTGCCGTATCATGGCTGCAGCAGGCGCAATGATATTACGCAGCTAGTGGCTCTGTCTATTAAACGGCTCTGTCTATTAAAAGGCGCTACATTTGAAAGCAAGTGATGGTGATTTAGCGGTAATCAGGGAACCGGCTTTACTGACAAAATGCGCGTGACAATCGCATGCGATATATCGCCCAGCCCTAATATAAGGTAGTGATAATATAAGCAACAGTGAATGAAAGTAAGAGATTCAAAACAACGCTATACAGAGTTACAGACGCAAACCACTCTGAGAGGCAGGAGCAGAGCAAGCTGATCAGACACTTTGTGCTTTCGATAGTGTGCTGAACCAACATGGCAGACCACACGTTTTTGCATTGATTAGAGCCATCTTGTTTGGAAGAAGCTGGTCTTGTTTTGCTCTCGCGGTACTTTGATGGGACAAGAGACCGTAAAACGGCTGCAGCACCATTCAAAGTTGGACAAATTTCCTAACCTGAATGCATTGCTTTTGATGGGCGGCAGCCGATCTTTACAGCAAGTCGAACAAGCCTAATGTGACATGTCATTGCTTAAAGGTCCCCTAGAACATGTTTTTAAAAGATGTAATATAAGTCTAAAGTGTCTCCTGAATGTGTCTGTGAAGTTTCAGCTCAAAATACCCCATAGTTTTTTTTTTATTCATTTTTTTAACTGCCTATTTTGGGGCATCATTAACAATGCACTGATTTACACTCGACCCCGCCCCCTGCCAATCGCGTCTTCCCTGCCACACGAGCTCTCGACTATATTACAGCGCATTTACAAAGTTCACACAGCTAATATAACCCTCAAATGGATCTTTACAAGATGTTCGTCATGCATGCTGTATGCATGCTTCGAATTATGTGAGTAAATTATTTATTTTGGATGTTAATGTTTGATTCTCTATGAGTTTGAGGCAGTGCTCCGTGGCTAACGGCTAATGATACACTGTTGGAGAGATTTATAAAGAATGAAGTTGTGTTGGGAGTCACGTGATCAGCTGGATAAGATGAAGGCATATTTTGATTCTCCTCACCCAGAATTGTTAATTTGTTCTGTAATTCTCCATTAAAACAATTTATTTTTTGTTAAGTTTGTTTATAATAACTTCAGTTGAAGCAGAATGGCGGAATCGAGCAAAAAATCTGTGTCTAATACCTTGAAAAACAAAGTTAATCAGTCTGACATGGAAGCCATTGCTGAATCAGTGTTGGAGAAACAGCGTGACTATCTTGAATCTCGTTTTGACCAACTTCAGCAGATGGGAAAAGATACAGAAGGAAAATTGGGTGCCATCCAGACCCATTTAATGACTTTGTCTGAGAGCATCGGAACTATAAACAAGGAGATGGGGAAAATACGATCCGATGTTAAAGGTAACTCGAAGTTGTTAGCCACTCAAGATGCGACGCTACACCAGATGCAACTTAAGCTGGCGGACATGGAGGACAGAAGTCGTCGGTGTAACGTTCGAATCACGGGCTTGAGAGAGGGACTGGAAGGGTCAAGTGCTGTCCAGTACCTAACGCAATCACTCCCCTAAGTGGTTTCCCTCCCTTGGCAGTCTACAGGGTGAAATAATGCGTGCTCATCGAGTGTACACTGACAACAAGAACCGAGGAAATACCCGCACATTGATTTTCAACGTCCTTCGTTTTACCACATGCCAAGCGATTCTCAGAGCCGCCAGGAAAACCCCTCTTACTGTCGAAGGTCGGAAAGTGAGATTTTTGCCAGATTAGTAGCTACACTCTTAAACGCCGCCTAGCCTTTTCCCAGGCAATGGATAACGCCCGAGCCAAGGGCGTGGAGTTCTTCCTGCTCTATCCCGCTATTTTGAAGATTAAGGTTGGTGGCCAAGTTGAGTCGTTCGAGTCTCCTAAAGATGCTGAGGATTTTATCCATACACTACCTGTGGTGCTTCCCCTTTCGAGTGCAGACGATGGAGTTCCCGTGGAAACTGAAGGTTCCAATGATGCTGACTCGGTCGCGTAAGCGGTTCGTCAACCTGACCTGCTCAGGATTTGTATTGGGCCTTCTTTACACATTTGCAGGCTTAGATTGGTTGTTTGAATACTTATTTTTGCAGTTCGACAAGCTGCTTTGAAGAGAGCATTGTGCCGTTATGCAATTACAATGTTAATTTGTTTATCTGAATTATAACATTCAAGTTTATTTTTTATATACAAGCTTATAAGCTGCGACTTATTTTCGGAAGACGACTCGCAAACGCAAGCTGTGGAGCAAAAACTAATTTTTGACTCTACCTAATCAATAATATTTAGCTGTTTTTTGTTTTTGTTTTTTTTTTCTCACTGCGAGGACCAACATTATACTGTGTAGGTTACCTTTGGACTTGATTAGTTTATTAGGCTATGTGTTTGTTTTTATTGTATGTATTCATTGCATATATTCGTGCTACCAGGATGACTAAAACTTGAGCGTTACCTGTTCAGTTTTGTTAGTAATTTTTATTTTTATTTTTTTTATTTTTTTATTTATTTTTCTCTACTAACGTCGGATATTATATTTTGATTTCAATGGTTATTTAAGATCTTACGATTCTGGGTTGAATTATCTTTGCTGCCCCATACCCATATATGGTCACGGATCAATACGATGTGTTTGTATTTTTTAGTTACCCCTTTTATTTTGTATCATTCTATTTTCTTCTCTTATTTGTGCTGTTAATGTTTTTTTGTATGTTATACTTTGGGGAATGCTCACGGTGCTCTGTAATATTCGGCGAGGCGAGAATAGTTAGGCCTATATCTAGACTGTCAGGGGCTGCTATGAGAACTGTACACGACGATCATGGGTGAATTGTCTATTCTGGTATGGAATTGCGATGGGTTGAATATACCGCATAAACGGAGCAGTGTTTTAACTTTGCTCCGGCAAAAGAAAATCAATCTTGTGCTTTTACAAGAAACTCATTTGCTAAGTAAAGATTCTGGTCGTTTGGTTAATAGATATTATCAGGGGGCTTCATGGGCGGCAAATGTGGGCCCCATTATGGGCTTGCACCCGGGATCCACATTGGGGCAAGCCGTGGAAGCCCAGACGTACTAAAAGTGGGACCTGTAAGGGTACTGCATGGGTCTTAATTGGGCAATTCATGTCAGACCCATTTGGGCCCCACCTGGCCAAAGGGGTCCAAAGTGGGCTTTGCAACATGGCTACACGGATGGGCTTTAAATGGGATCTGTAAGAGTCTTATGTGGGTCCTAACTGGGCAATTAATGCCAAACCCATTTGGGCCCCACCTGCCCAAAGGGGTTTAAAGTGGGTTTGCAACCGGGATCCACATGGTGGCCAGCCGTGGATGTCCAGGTGGGTTTTAAGTGGGATCTGTAAGGGTCTTATGTGGGTCTTAACCGGGCAATTTGTGTCAGACCCATTTGGGCCCCACCTGCCTAAAGGGGTTTAAAGTGGGTTTGCACCAGGATTTAACCGTGAATGCCCATATGGGCTTAAAGTGGGCTCTGTAAGGATCTTATGTTGGTCCTAACTGGGCAATTCATGCAAGGTAAGCCCAACCATTCATTTAAGGAAACAATCTAAGAAAAATTAAAAATGAAGAATGAATGTAAGTACAAGATAAATACAAGACACTTGATGCTTTGAACTGGAAGAAATCAAGATAGAAGATATATTAAATTGAACAACAAAATTTATCTTTAAAAAACAATGTCACAACATACGGTAAACTATAAAATATATTTAAAAAAAATATCTGAAAAAAAAAAAAAAACCCTCCAAAAATACAATACAAAATACACTCATTATATAATACATTGAACAACAAACATAATCTTTAACAATTAAAATTTTACAACGTACCGGTAAATAAATAAAAAAATATATATTTTTTAAAAATGTCTGAAAAAAAGAAAACAAATCATCTCTCCAAAAAAGTCATGCCGTTTGTGTTGATGTTCTTTTTTACCCATAGATATATGAGCAATATCACACTCGTAGCCGTGCGATATGGCTGTATATCAGCACGCTGCGATTCGTCCGTAGGTAATCACTGCGTGCTGATATACAGCCATATCGCACAGCTACGAGTGTGATATTGCATTTATACAACAGTTCGACGGCACGACTTCGGTAAAGTTGGTTTTATATTTGCACATTCGGACTTATGATAAATTCAAACTTTCCAATAAATGTGCAATAAATTAACCCATACGGTAAAAAAAATTATTTTCAAATATATTTTTAAATATATTTCAAAATATACAAAAAATGGCCAAAAAATATATTCGCTATAAATATATTTTCACATATAAATATATTTTCTAAAAATATATTTTTGGCCATTTTTTGTATATTTTAAAAAATATATTTTCAAATATATTTATACAAATATATTTTCCTAAAATGTATTTTTTGGCCATTTTCTGTATATTTTTAAAAAATATATTTTCAAAATATATTTTACAAAAGCATTTAAAAGTATATATATTTCAACCCAAGAAAATACATTCACGTCACATTTGAAAAACCTTTATTTGTTGTCTATAACACGTGAACATTTGAATAAAAATCAGCAAGGAACATACTTTACAATGTTCAAAAAATTAACTTTTTTGCTTTCAAAAAGTCTCAGTTTCCCCACGTCAAATCCTCAAAGCCTCTTCGGACACATTTGGAAATCTCATCTTGACTGTGAGACAAAAATCAGTTATTTTTTTAACTTAGTGAAAGGAAAATTTACTAGAAACATTAAGTATTAACTTACCGTATATATGGATGCCATGGTTTCTTCATCAAGGGCACTTCTTCTCTGTCTCTACCACTGTACTCATACAAAAGACAAAACACAATTACTGAACATCAGTACAGGTACAGAGGGCATGCACTTTGTCCTCTAACTAGTTTTGGATTTCCTGATATTTTTGTTTACACTGGAACTAAAACAATTACAGGTATACTGGATTTTAAAGATATTTAATGGGCATATTTTTAGACAGTACAGTAAAGAAACTGATGATTGAGGAGAGGTCGAATTAGCCTTTCTTTATACTTCTGCATTGCATTTTCACTTTTACAAATGAAGGGATAGTTGAATATCACAAAGTCACTCAGTTAAGCTAACTTAACAAAGGGATACTTACCCTCATGCTGTTCCAGTTGATTATGACATTCTCTTTTTCTGTGGAATACAAACAGAGATATTTAGAAAAATAATCCATCTCTGTGTGTTCACGCAAGAAGGTCAAAAACCAAAGTGAACATGACGGTAATCCACATGACCTCAGTTGACGAATCAACTTCTTCTGAAGTGAAACAATAGGTGTGTTTTTGGAAAATACTGTTATGTTAAATTTGTTACATTACAGATTTGCCAACTGTCCAATATGGGCTCAAAGTCAACATGTTGTAATTTGTGATGTGTTTTAAAGCTTGTGGAATCATTTGGATGTACAGACTTTAAAATATTAGTATTTTTCTAACACACACCTAGTGTTTCACTTCAACTAGGGTCATGTTGACTATTTCATGTTTATTACTGTGAAGCTGTTTTGTATAAAGTGCCCCAGAAATGAAGATGACTTGACTATGAACATTATCCTGTACCTGTCACTTGTGGTTCTCCAGCACAATCGTTGGGCTGGTGGGGCGGACAGCAAGTGGACAAGCGTCTTGACAGATGGGTTTGACCCGCACCTGTTCCAGACAGAAACAGATATTAACACAAGTGCAGAGAACATATCAATTCATAAATTACACAAATAAAATAATATAATTTGCTTAACAGTGCTTAATTTAAAAAAAAAAAAAAAATCTACTTCTTAAAGTGTCTCATCGTTCTCACCTTGTTGCTGTTGCACAAACCGTCTCTGCTTCTGCTACTGAAAATAAAAAGCAGATTTTTTTACAGTAATGAATGACACATGTAAACCTGTAAGTCGTGACAAATAAGCATCTTCTGTTACAAGCAACTTACTGAATCACTGGCTCAACTGGATAATCGAAAACAGCTTAATTCAGCAGAAAGTGAATAAAAATTATATTATAGTAAGGCTTTATTAATAATGATAATAATAATAGTAGAAAAATTGAGCGTATGAAATGCCATTAATGCCAAACCAGCATATGCCTGAACTTTAATAACGAGAAAATAACGTGTGCCTACTTAACAAGTTTAGTAAAACATTAAATTTAGCCAAAAAAAAAAAAAAAAAAAACTTACGTTACAGGCCACTATCAGTGACAGGAGCATCATAGATCGACAACAGCAGGCAGCACGGTCTCCCAAACACTCTACAGCTGAAATTTAAAAAGAAAATATTAAACGTTAGTTTTCACTAGTGTCCAAATTAAAAACAACTAACTTTAAAACGGAAATCTGAAAATATCAAATGCGTCTCATGTGAGCAGATAAACAAACGGGGCATTAATTTGACATATAAAGTAAAAAAAAAAAACCTTGACAATAAAACATTATACATTCAAAGTAGCAATGAACATTACATATGTGAAAAATGACGACTAAAAATAAAGTTATAACGTTAGCTCTTACCTTTTACTCCGAGAACTCCCGGTTGACTGACGACCGTTACAGTTCAAAATGACGCGCATGCGCAGTACTCCAAAAGTCCGTGAGCGCTGCTAGTGGTTTCCCATTCAAATTACGTTACAGTTAACATCGTACATCTAGCGATTTTATTAATCTATTGTATTTGATGTAGATCTAAACGCTATATTACACTGACAATAAATTACAATTAAATAAATATATTAATGAATTAATAAGTAATAGACTAAAACACACATTTGTGAGGTGCCATGATTACACAGATCTGTATTTTTAGGGAAGATATGTGAACAAAGTGTCAATGTGGAAAATATGTGTAAATTCATGTTTTTCTGTAAGTGTTTAAAATTCTTCAAACATAATGGATAGTTTTGTTCGCAAGGCTTTCTTCCACGCACATTTGCATTGACGACTGTAAGATTGGAAATGTATTTTCTTGCACCCTGAAATATATTTTTATACATAAATATATTTTTCCTGCTCCTGAAATACATGTTTAAATATATTTTAAGTATATGAAGGTTGAAACAAAATATATTTTGTTATAGAGAGTAGGCATTACCTGTCTGATATATTGCATTACATTCATTCTTCAAGTCGATGTCCATAATATTATATCCATTATAAAAGTCCGTTTGAATGTCCTCTGAGGAAAGCAATGGCTGCGTCCGAAACCGCCTACTTCTCTACTATTTAGTAGGGGAAAAGCAGTAGGCGAGCGATTAAGTATGTCAGAAGCAAAAAGAGTAGGCGAAAATTACCTAGGTGACGTAATAATTCTCGCGAGATTCGGCCGTGCGCCCGAAACTGCCTACTTACCTACTATATAAAAGGGGAAAAGCAGTAGGCGAGCGAATAAGTATGTCAGAAACCTCAGTAATCATAAATGAGTAGTCGAAGAGTTCCCGGATGGCCTACTACTTCCGCCCAGATTCTGAAGTATTCCTCGATAGATACTTTTCTATCCCAGGAGGCCACGGGAGAGGATACGTCATAATCAAACACTTGAGAAAAGTGACGCGGATGCTGTTAAATGTGAGTATTGAAAGCCAAAAACATATTTGTTGAACTACTGTAGAGTAAACTGCTGAATGTGTGAAGATGCTAGACACTATAGTTGTGACTTTACTGTAAAACACGATTTGTTATGTATTATGTAGATAACGGGATCTCTAGTAAACACACATAACTTAATTCTCCGAAGTGGAATTACATATTCTAAACCATACATCTTAAAGATGCTTATTAAATGTTTATTTAACCTCTGACAGGAACATATTTAAGTATTATGACTTATGAGTGATGGATTATGTATTATGAGTGATGTGTTTGTGCTGTTATTCACTGTTGTCAACACTGCTTACATTACATGAATGCAAATAATGTAAACAAATAAATCTACAGTAACTACACATAAGTTTAATTTATTTTATTTGTCCATTAGTACTGTTCATACATTAAGGAACATTTGTGTTGGATAAGAAGTGAGTTAACACATCAACATGTAAATGTAGATTTGAGCACATAAATCTCAGGAAACTTGTCTGATGTTACAGGGACAGATGATCACGTGTGTTTATCAGGTAGAGGAATGATGCCATCAAAAGCTTTCGGTGAGGATACTACAGAAATGAATACAAAGTCTATTTAAATCTAAAGTCTATTTTATTTTAATTATTGGAATTTAAACAGACTTGTTACAGCACTTTTCTGGTTCTTGATGTCTGTATGTTTGCTGCAGAGCTTTTGTGGAGCAGGACCTGCAAGGAAAGCTGACGACGGCATTTGTTAGAAATAAAGAGGAAAGCCTGAAACAAAATATAAAGTAAGATCATTTCGTTATTTCTAAAACAGAAATCAAATAACACTGTCTGCTTTTGTATTATATTTGTGCATTATTGTAGGATGTGAATGTCCTCAGACTGGTGTGAGCACTGAGGATGGAGAGCCACAGCAGATCCTGGGAATGGTTCAGTGTCATGGACGAGATCCTCCATCACTCCTCCTTTCAAGTGACTCAATCAAGGGCACACTGGAGGAGACGCTGCACAAATCAAACCAGCAAACCTTCTGCTGACCAGCTCAGTGGTTTAGCCCACCACACCACAAATGTAATGAAGCTACAACAAAAATTAGCAAGTAATTGTAAAAATATGAAATGAAATATGTCAAGAAATAGAATGCTGACATGAATTAATTGTAAAATGTTTTAATCTGCTGATGGAGAACACATGAATGTTTGCAGCAGCAGATTGTCCCGCACATCTTCTCCCACTCCTGCTTCAAGGTTGAGGGTTTAGGGGTCCATCATCATCATCATCATTTTCCTCATCCTCTGGATCAACACTGTCCCCATTGAGAAGAGCAGCAGTGAGGGACATGATGATGAAGGTGTTCATCAGCTGCTTCATCAGAATAAAGCTGCAAAATTAACACAGCTGTGTTGAGATGACAACAGGACTGTAAATACCTGATTGTTAAATCAATACATTTGAATAAAGCTTTGTGTGTTGTTGTATTGTATATGTATTTATTTATTGTCATTATTACTTGTATTTCACTTTTTTTTATTAATTATGCTATTATAATCATTTAGATGTATATATTTTATTAAGCAATGAATTAATGCATGAATTGACTGTAAATTGAGATATATTCATATCAGCTGTATTTGTCTAGTGTGTGTTCATGCACATCTGTCATATGACAAAACATTACATTTTGCTTGTTTTACAAAAGAAGTAAAATTAAAAGTTATATAATTAAGTTTTGGTCAGCATTTATCATTGTTATTGTGTATAAGTGTTGGGATGTGCTAGCAGAGCAATTCATTCTGGAGTAATATTAATTTTAAGTAGTTATAGGTCTTCTCCAAAGGCGAGATCTTCGAGCAGCTGCTGATGTCTTCTTTGGCTTCAGACATTGCTAACACTGAGGAAAACTGCTCTAGGTAGGGTTGAGTTACTGGTGCTGTGCGGTGTTAGTGCACCTGTCACTCATATCTTTATTTTTATTGCAGGATCTACAATAACAAGATCAGAGAAAATACCATGGTTGTATCTTAAACAATGAACAATAATAATGACAAAAAACAAAAAAATATGGGTTTGTATACATGATAGTTTGAGATTATATACACAGACATAAAACATGACAAGATTAAATATTTTGAATACATCATAATGCATAAAAGTTATTTATTTGTTTATAATTTATAAGCATGAGGGATGAAACTAAAGCTAATTCAACAAGAAAAAGAGGAAAACAAATGAGATGCCACTTTTGCTTGTGGATTGACATTTTTGCATATAAAATAAAGAAATTAACAATATATTCACGCGAATTTGGGTTTTTGTAACAAAAAATAAACTCACATCACTAGTTAAAAATATAAGAACTTTAAATTAACCCAAATATATATTAATTGTAGCCTACTACAATTACAAAATTACTGGCAGCTGTGTCTTCAACAAGACCACAGAATAAGCAATTTGATCAATATCAAGATATTTACAGATAGATGAATTAAACCTGTCACTCATCTTTTAAGTTGTTGCGCTTGCGATAACGTCGTAGGTCACATGATAACGTCAACATGGCGGATTATTCTCGGATCTCATTCATACTCAACGAGATTTGGCTGTTAAGTACCTACTCTTTTAGCGCTCGTTAAGTAAGTACTTATTGAAATTAAGTACCTACTCATTGAGTAGGCGGTTTCGGACGCAGCCAATCTTTGTATAACACCACAGCGCTAAAAACAACTTCCTTTGCAAAAGTTCCTTTCAATTTAAAAGTCTCTTGTGCTTCACTGACTCATTCCTCCTGTAAAGTGTTGCTGCCATCTAATGGCTTATTAATGTAACTTTCACTCAATCCATATTACTTACTAATGGACATATTTATATAAAATAATATTTATTGAACAACAAATAAGTACAATTGTACAGTTCAGTCAAACAAAGCACTAGTTTTTTGTTTTGTTTTTTGTAAATAACATTTACGCTTGTATATGAGTTTTACAAATATTTAACGAATGAAAAGGATTTTAAAGAGCTTGTGACAAAACCTCTTAACTCCACTGGATCCTCAAACTGTCAATCTGACTTCATTACATTATTCCGCCTCCCCTCGTGAATGAAGTGTGCACGCAGTTTGGACATCTCCTCTATGCAATGCCAAGGTAAATAAAGATCTGATGTTTGAAAAAAAAAATTGTAAAGCGTTTTCTTTACTCAAAAAACCCTATGTTTATAAAGTTTAATGTTTTACGTATTTGAAGAGCAGAGAAGAGTCTTCGTCTGATATGTCCCGTCTAGTTGAAGCCAATATGCTAGCCTATATATAATGATGTAACATAACGTCGTTTATTATCAAATTTAACATAGCACAATTCGACTTGCTCTGGAACAAATAATAGATTAATAAAGACCAAAGATTGCCTGTTCTATGTACTCAAATTGAATAATGTCTCATGTTTAACCACTATAAGAGCCAGCGGCAAATCCACGAAGCACTGGCCGAGATTAAGCTGTTCTTGGCAGTTACAGAAGCACTGAACGGCCGCTGACGCCCTGGAGCTCACGTCTCCGAAAACGTCAAAACAAGTTGTAAAATAGGTGCTGTTATTAAATATGAGTCACATATTTCAGGTCTAAACAACTACATTCTCGCCTAAAAACTATTAAAACTACAGTTTGTGGTACAACAAGTAGTATTTGTAAAAACTGCGGTTGATTTGGTCGGCCGCCATGACGGTCACTTCAAGCGGAGTGATACAAACGGTGAAAAGATAGGAGGAGTGCTATTATCGCTGAAATATTGCATGGCTATCAGCCAATCAGATTCGAGAACCAGACAGAACTGTTGTATAAATATATATAAGACCCATATATGTGTTCCCAGTTCAAACCCATGCCAACTTGGCCCATAAATATATCATGCAAGACCCATATATGTGTTCCCAGTTCAAACCCATGCCAACTTGGCCCATAAATATATCATGCAAGACCCATATATGTTTTCCCAGTTCAAACCCATGCCCACTTGACCCATAAAAATTCTATGCAGGACCCATATGTGCATTCCCAGTTCAAACCCATGTCCACTTGGCCCATAAATATGCCATTCAAGACCCATATATGTATTCCCAGTTCAAACCCATGCCCACTTGGCCCATAAATATGTTATGCAAGACCCATATATGTGTTCCCAGTTCAAACCCATGTCCACTTGGCCCATAAAAATTCTATGCAGGACCCATATGTGCATTCCTAGTTCAAACCCATGCCCACTTGGCCCATAAAAATTCTATGCAGGACCCATATGTGCATTCCTAGTTCAAACCCATGCCCACTTGGCCCATAAATATGCCATTCAAGACCCATATATGTGTTCCCAGATCAAACTCATGCCCACTTGGCCCATAAATACGTCATGCAAGACCCATATATGTGTTCCCAGTTCAAACCCATGCCCACTTGGCCCATAAAAATTCTATGCAGGACCCATATGTGCATTCCCAGTTCAAACCCATGCCCACTTGGCCCATGCCTGTCCCTTATGGGGCCCATGTAATCAGCTCATATGGGCTTCCTATGTGGGACTCGTACTACAAAACCTACATGGGACCCGCTGATTTCACCCAGCCAAAGCCCATGCCCACACAGTACCCATGGAACCTGTAGTTAACCCATCTGGGCCCCACGTGTCATTGCTGGCTGGGCTGTGATTGTACATCAAGAACAAGGACACGTTGTGTGCATTTTGTTTTGTGCTTTTACCAGACCGAAACGCTCTATTGTCTTTGTGAAAACTGCTCATGTGCACGAGCGCCAAGAGAACTGATAACAGCAGCAATACTGGCCATAATTTCAGAAACAACACGTTCCAGCGGATAGATCGCCTCTTATTTAACACAGACCTATATCTTATCGAATTGAGATATTTCTTTCTTTTTAGGTACAGTTATTCGCTGAGTTTAAGTTCACTTTTGAGACGTTTCAGATTCTCGCAGAGAGACAGCTGAAAGTTTTTAATTTTATTTTATTATTCAAAAGTACAAGGTTTTGTTGTTATTGTGAGCGTACACAAATAAAAGTAGACCATTCGTAGTCTTGCATCAATATGTAGGCTATTGCCCAAAATGACGGAAGGCCCGTTTTTGTTTCAGCTGTCATGAGGAAAAAATCCATCAGAAGGCGCCGGCGCTTTCGTCAACCAGAGGGATAAAAATGTAACCAATTTAGTTTCATATTTATATTTAAATATTGGGCTATTGCCTATTATTTTTAAATGAATAAATTCCACCTATGTTGATTATGAAAAGGGAATAGCATGACGGATGCGCAATGTCGGGAGACAAATGCAGCAGGTTAGACATAAGTTTGACCACTTTATTAAGTTTTGTTTTATAGTAAGTCTTTCTTTAAAGTGAATTTCGTTTTGTAGAAATTGTATCTTAATTTCAATCAATGTTTCATCAACCAATTGCCTATATTTAATAAATAGGAAGAAAACCAAGAACGTCGGGTGTGGAATGGAAACGAAAGCATGTTTCCGCTGCCTTTGAATAAGGCTGAAGCAATAGACGTCTTTCTGTTTTAATCAAATTTATTTATTACTGTTATGATATAGACATGGAGGCAGAGATAAAAGCAATCCAGGTGAGCTTTATTGAACAATGCGTGGAACACAGAGTGAAAATGGCTGTTATCAGGTTCTTGAGAGATGAATATAAAGTAATACTGTCCTTGTATGGTTTGTGGATCCAGGAGCTGAGATGAGATGGAGGGAGACGTTGGAGACACTCACACACACAGAAGGGTAAGCACACGAAGGGACCAGGAGATGAAGGAGATCGCTGGAGCAGGTAAGTATGTCGATGGGGAGTCCTTAAGGTAAGCATTTACATGAAGTAGTGCAAACGAGACCGGACAGTGAGTGTGTGTGAGTGTGGTGGCTTTGTAGTGCTGGTGATTGCAGAGTGAATGAGATGCAGGTGGCGGTGATTAGTAAGCTGGTGATTGGGTGCGTGGGTACTGTGGTGAGGTGGAGCCTGGCGGGTCTGTCTGGATGGTTGGTATGGAAGTTCTGTAACAGAAGAGGATCAAGGATATCATTCCTGGGAACCCATGAGCGTTCTTCGGGACCATAGTCCTCCCAGTCCACGAGGTATTCGAGTTTACCACCACGGCGCCGGGAATCCAGGATCTCGTGGACCACGTAGGCTGTGCCGTCCTCTAGGAGAAGTGGAAGGGGGGGCTCGGCGGCTGCCACGTCAGGCTCTGTGGAGGGAACAACAGAAGGGTGGTAAGGTTTGAGTAGAGACACGTGAAATGTGGGGTGAATTCTGCTATACTGTGCCGGGAGTTGGAGGCGATAGGTGACGGGGTTGATCTGCCGAAGGATGGTGAATGGGCCAATGAAGCGGGGACTCAGCTTCTTGCAGGGCAGACGCATCCTGATGTCCCGGGTGGACAGCCAGACCTTCGACGCTCCGAGGCTCCTGTCTACCAGCCGGGTCAGAAGGTCTGCCATCTTGCGTCTGCGCAGGGCCCTCTGCAGCTGGTGGTGAGCTGAGTCCCACACCCTCTCGCTCTCCCGGAACCAGTAGTCGACTGCCGGAACGTCGGAGGGTTCCCCGTCCCAGGGGAACATCGGGGGTTGGTAGCCGAGTACGCACTGGAAGGGTGTTAGTCCAGTTGAAGCTTGGCGGAGGGAGTTCTGTGCGTACTCGGCCCAACCCAGGTACTGGTTCCAGGAGTTCTGGTGGCCGTGACAGAAGGTACGCAGGAAGCGGCCGATCTCCTGGATCTTCCGTTCCGTCTGCCCTTTCGACTGAGGATGGTATCCAGACGATAGGCTGACGGACACACCCAGGAGGGAGAAGAAGGCTTTCCAGACGTGGGAGACAAACTGGGGTCCTCTGTCGGAGACGATGTCTTCAGGTAATCCATAATAGCGAAAAACATGATTAAACATTAGTTCTGCGGTGGCCATGGCGGTAGGTAGACCCTCCAGGGGTATCAATCGGCAGGACTTTGAGAAGCGGTCCACTACCACCAGGATGCATGTGTGACCGTCAGACTCGGGGAGATCGGTGACGAAGTCCACTCCCAGGTGTGACCAGGGTCTCTCAGGAACGGGCAGAGGAAAGAGCTTGCCGGTAGGAAGATGGCGTGGGCTCTTGGAGATGGCGCACTCCCTGCAGCCCTGCACGTACCTCCTGACATCGTTGGCCATGTTGGGCCACCAGAAGCGTTGTTTGAGCAACGAGAGGGTCTCCTTGACCCCCGGGTGACCAGTGCCAAGTGAAGAGTGGATGCTGTGCAGGAGTGGAGTGCGACGTGCCCGTGTGATGTATTGCAAGCCTTGGGGGCAACCCGGCGGAGTGCGTGTGGAGGCATTGGCGGAGGGAATGGTTTCCTCGGACCACTGGATGGGGCTCACGAAGATGGACTCCGGCAGAATAGTATCAGGCTCTTTGGGCTTTTCCTCAGGAGCATAGAGGCGAGATAGGGCGTCAGCTTTAGTATTCTTAGAACCAGGTAGGTAGGAGATGGAGAAGTTGAATCTAGAGAAGAACATAGCCCAGCGAGCTTGGCGAGGGTTGAGTCTCTTAGCGGCCTTCAGATATTCGAGGTTTTTGTGATCAGTGAGAACTTGAAACGGGTGAGTAGCTCCCTCCAACCAATGCCTCCACTCCTCAAGGGCAAGCTTGACGGCCAGGAGTTCGCGGTCACCGATGTCGTAGTTGACCTCCGCCGGGTTGAGCTTGCGGGAGAAGAAGGCGCATGGATGGAGTCTACTTGGTGTCCCCTGCTGCTGTGAAAGGACCGCTCCCACTCCGGTGGTAGATGCGTCCACCTCCACGATGAACGGGAGGTCCGGGTTAGGGTGGACGAGGAGGGGAGCGGTGGTGAAGGCCTTCTTCAGGGTCTCAAAGGCATTGGTGGCTTGTGGAGACCAGGACAGAGACTTGGGCTGGTGACGGAGTAGGTTGGTGAGTGGACTGACGATAGTGCTGTAATTCTTGATAAACCGGCGGTAGAAGTTGGAGAAGCCTAGGAATCTTTGGAGTTCTTTGATAGTAGTAGGAGTGGGCCAGGACTGTATTGCGGAGACCTTCCCCTCGTCCATCCGGATGCCACTGTGATCAATCACATACCCCAGGAACTGGACGGAGGGTTGATGAAACGAGCATTTTTCAGCCTTGAGGAAGAGATGGAACTGCCGTAAGCACTGGAGGACCTCCGCAACGTGGTGGCGATGTTCGGCCAAGCTCCGGGAGTAGATAAGGATGTCATCAATATAAACCAGAACGGACTTATGGAGAAACTCCTGGAGCACCTCGTGGATGAAATCCTGGAATACGGAGGGGGCGTTGACCAGGCCATACGGCATCACAAGGTATTCGTAGTGTCCTGTGGGCGTGACAAAGGCGGTCTTCCACTCGTCCCCCTCACGTATCCGGATGAGGTTGTACGCGCTGCGGAGGTCCAACTTGGTGAACACAGTGGCACTGCGGAGATGTTCCAGGGCCGCTGGGACGAGGGGAAGAGGGTAGCGGAATTTTATGGTGATCTTGTTGAGGGCACGGTAATCGATGCAGGGCCTCAAGCCTCTGTCCTTCTTTACCACGAAGAAGAAGCTTGAAGCAGCAGGGGAAGTAGACGGGCGGATGTAACCTTGTTCGAGTGCCTCTTTGATGTATTCCTCCATGGCCTTCTCCTCCGGTATGGACAGGGGGTATATGCGTCCCCTGGGCACTGGTTCACCCGGCAGCAGATCGATGGCGCAGTCCCATGGCCGGTGTGGAGGAAGCTTGGAGGCGCGTTGCGGGCAGAACACGTCACTGAAGGGGGCGTAGTCCGGGGGAACATCCACGGAGCGCTTCTCAACAGGGCTCTCGATGGAAGTGGCGTTCACGAGAAGAGACTTGGAGAGTGGAGATTTCGGAACAGGAAGCGCTGGGAAGCAGTGCTTGCCCCACTTCAGGACTTCGCCCGTGAGCCAGGAGATGTTTGGGTTGTGTTGTTCCAGCCACGGGCGCCCTAGAACCACGTCAGCGGTGGATTCCTCCAGAACCAGCAAATGGATGTGTTCAGTGTGCAGGATTCCGATGCTGAGTTGAAGTGGGCCCACGCAATGACGGATGTGTTTGCGGCTTAGGGGTTTGCCCGTGATGGAGTGGATTTGATAGCTCGTCGGTGAAGGAGAGATCTTGAGGTTGAGTTGTCTACAGAGGGTGCCTGAGATGAAGTTTCCGGCTGACCCTGAATCAAGGAGCGCCACCACTGGAACAGAGATGTTAGCAGCAGTAAGGGTTACAGTTGTAGTGAGTGGTTTCATTTTCTGAATGGAGGGAAATATTGCACTCACCACGGGTCGAGGAGGACGTATTGGGCATGTGGAGAGATTATTCCCCATAGTCCCGCAATAGAGACAGAGATTCAGGGTCAGCCTTCTTTGTCTTTCGTTAGGGGTGAGACGAGAATGATCAATTTGCATGGGTTCTGTGGCTGGTTCTGGGGAGCTGACGGAGGAGGTTGGTGGTGGATGACTGGCCCTGATGTCCCTGAATACACGACTGCATACGGGACCCCACGCGGATGGCGAGTTGGATGAAGCGTTCTAATCCCATGGAGTCCTCGTATGCAGCGAGATGCAGCCGCACGGAGGGTTCCAGCCCCTGACGGAACGTGGTGATGAGGGCTTGCTCGTTCCATCCGCTGGTGGCGGCTAGCGTTCGAAACTGCAAGGCATATTCGTTAACAGAGAGGTTTCTTTGCTTTAGATTATAAAGTTTCTCACCAGTCGAGGAATCCGTCAGAGGCTTCCCAAATACTTCCCGGAAGTGGGAGACGAACGCCGAATAGGATTGGACGACTGGGCCTTTCTGGGTCCATAGCGAATCTGCCCATTGCAGAGCCTTCCCTTGCAGTTGTGAAATAATGAACGCTATTTTAGCCGTGTCTGTGGTGTAGAGGTGCGGCTGCATCTCCAGGACCAGTTCACATTGGAGAAGGAATCCGCTGCATTCCTCCGCCGATCCAGAGTAGGGCGCCGGTTTGGCCATGGGACTGGCGGTGAATGCAGGTGAAGGAGCGGTGCTGGTGGGTGCGGAGACAGCCGTGTTGAGGAATGACGATGTTGAGGGCTGTGGTGTGAGTGCTCGACGCAGCACGTCCACGAGCTCCTGGAATGGATCGTTGGTGCTCATGCCGTTAAGTTGTTATGGTCCGGTCTTCTGTTATGATATAGACACGGAGGCAGAGATAAAAGCAATCCAGGTGAGCTTTATTGAACAATGCGTGGAACACAGAGTGAAAATGGCTGTTATCAGGTTCTTGAGAGATGAATATAAAGTAATACTGTCCTTGTATGGTTTGTGGATCCAGGAGCTGAGATGAGATGGAGGGAGACGTTGGAGACACTCACACACTCACACACACACACACACACACACACACACACACACACACACACACACACACACACACACACACACACACACACACACACAGAGAAGGGTAAGCACACGAAGGGACCAGGAGATGAAGGAGATCGCTGGAGCAGGTAAGTATGTCGATGGGGAGTCCTTAAGGTAAGCATTTACATGAAGTAGTGCAAATGAGACCGGACAGTGAGTGTGTGTGAGTGTGGTGGCTTTGTAGTGCTGGTGATTGCAGAGTGAATGAGATGCAGGTGGCGGTGATTACTAAGCTGGTGATTGGGTGCGTGGGTACTGTGGTGAGGTGGAGCCTGGCGTGTCTGTGACAATTACTTTATTACATGTCTTTATTTCTTAAATAATTGATAAGATGTTTTTGGTCGACCAATATATTTTAGCTGGTCTACTTAGACACATTTGCGTAGTGACTTATTGTGCAAACTTTTTTTCCTACCACATGCAAAACTCATAACATTTCTTGCAGATTTAAAAAAAAACAAACAAACAAACAAATAAACAAACAAAAAAACACGACGCTCCGACTTTTACAAAATCCCTCCTCGCTCCAGTCAAAACTTCGCACATACTCTGCTCGGCAGCAGCAGACGCTGGCAAACGCGCGGGGGGAGGGTTGATCCCATTCGGAACTTCTGGAGTGGAGCGTGAAACACTGCAAAACACTGCAAATCTCCATAATACAAACAAATAAAGAAACTTACTGCAAATACTCACAACAGAGTCTAACAATTATGTATTTCGTCAGCTTATTTCATATGATCAGATCAGGATGCTAAAATTAACAAAAAGCACTAAGATTGCAAAAAGGTCTGTCGCGCATGGCTTAGGTTAATATTTTGAGTCTCCCGCCCTCTGGATTAATGGCTTTGGTGACAAACATTTTAAACAAAGCGCCCTTCCCCCATCTCAAACTTGTCAAACACTGTTAGGTTGGGTGAGTGCTTTTTATACACACAAGATAATCTAAAAATTATACATTGATATATAAATGGAACACAATCGGTTTGTTGTTTTTGTTTGTTTTTCTTTAACATTTTTATTTTATTTCTTTGTCTTTAAGGAACATTGGATGGCAGTAAAGATTCTGTACAGTTATTGTTCTAATAATATGGAGCCATAATGTTTCATATCTTGGTCAATTCTTTCGAGCTGCTTTACAGCTTAACCACAGTTTGCAACATCAGCAGTTATTGAAATGAACTGAATCAACACAGATCTGCTGATATAAATAAATAGGCCTAAATAAATAGCAAAAAACAAGATTGGGTTTGTACGGTTCATCTGAACTATAATTTAATAATTTATGTTATAGAAGTACAATGTACAGATCAGATGCCTATATGTTTTGCACAAAGTAAGAATATTTAATAAAGAATCTTGTTCTCGTCATTTTGCTCTTAACTGCAGTCAAAATACAAATAGGCCTATAAAATATTCATATGCATTGTGTAGTCCATTGTGGAGAGTCAGATTAGGCGGAAACTCTATAGCAGAAACTTGTTGAATAACAAAATGTTGATTATTGGGATAACGTTTTTTTTTTTTTTTTGTTCGTAATTGTGTAGAACTAAACTCAATTGACTAAAGATAAAAATAAAGCATCCAACTGAAGCCCAAAAATGCAAGCAGAATACCATAGAAACTTGTGCTAAATTACCACAAAAGGGGGAAATTCACTGTTGTTTCCATCGCCGTTTGTAAGGTAGCCAAGACAACAGCAAGCTTTGATGCGCTGTGTTACTGTGTTACTGTTAGTGGTTGTGTGCCGAGACAAATAAATATGTTCGGTCTTTGCTGAGATATTATTATTATTATTATATATTGCCCAAATGTATAACATAGCCAATAAGTCTAGATTTAGGTATTTGTTTATTATTTTACTGTAAATACATGAATTTAGTTTAGGCCTATATCATTTGATGCACCGATCGAAATTACTGAAAATTTGCGGCCGAAACAGCAAATTACGCGCCTGCCTAGAAGGGAACCTTATATAGCCTATATATGCGCAAATTTGTGTCTAATTTAGAATTTAGAGCAGCTAAAATATATTGTTAGACCAAAACATCTTATCAATTAATTAAGTAACAAAGACATGTATTTAAGAAATTTAATAAAAACAGAAAGACGTCTATTGCTTCAGCCTTATTCAAAGGCCGCGGAAACATGGTTTCGTTTCCATTCCACTCCCAACGTTCATGGTCTTCTTCCTAATTAAATATAGGCAATTGGTTGATGAAACATTGATTGAAATTAAGATACAATTTCTACAAAACGAAATTCATTTTAAAGAAAGACTTACTATAAAACAAAACTTAATGAATTGGTCGAACTTATGTCTGACCCGCTGCATTTGTCTCCCAACATTGCGCATCCGTCATGCTATTCACTTTTCATAATCAACATTGGTGACATCTTTAAAAAAATATATTAGGCTATAGCCCAATATTTAAATATAAATATGAAATTAAATTGGTTACATTTTTATCCCTCTGGTCGACGAAAGCGCCGGCGTGTTCTGATGGATTTTCTCCTCATGACAGAAACAACTTAAAACAGGCCTTCCGTCATTTTTGGCGATAGCCTACAGATTAGTACAAGAATACAAATGGTCTACTTTTATTTGTACGCTCACGATAACAACAAAACCTTGTGCTTTAGTACAATAAATAAAAACAGGGTGAGCTTTTAGCTGTCTCTCTGCGAGAAACTGAAAACGTCTCAAAAATGAACTTAAACTCAGCGAATAATTACCTAAAAAGAAAGAAATATCTCAATTCGATAATAAATTCGTAGGTCTGTGTTAAATAAGAGGTGATCTACCCGCTGGAATGTGTTGTTTCTGAATTTGATATTTTAAGGAATAGAATACACTCCTGCATTTAAATGCTGCTGCAGGAGTTGCAGTTGTTTTTATGACGCCTTAATAATGGGAGCGAAATTATTCAGTGACTCACGTTTTACTAAAATAAAGGAATATAATTCATGAAACACGCAACAATTTATTAATCAGTGTCCAAACAGATAGGCTATATTTTTCCTATCTGTCAAATAAAGACAGGTAACGAATAACAAAGTAGCCTATGTGCATGTCAAAAATCCATGCTGTTTTATTAAAGGAGTTTAAAATATAAATAAAAAACGTATTTGTGATAAATATAGGCCTAATATATGAGGAAATTTACATGTTGCATAAAGATAAATGTGCTTTGATGCATTTGTTGGATAACATGTGGTTAAAGCGCCACTCAGCGGTCAAAAGCTGCAAGTGCACTTTGCGACGCGGCGGTAGAAACACCGTTTTGGATGGCCACCTACTGTATGTGTTCCCAGTTCAAACCCATGCCCACTTGGCCCATAAAAATTCTATGCAGAACCCATATGTGCATTCCCAGTTCAAACCCATGTCCACTTGGCCCATAAATATGCCATTCAAGACCCATATATGTGTTCCCAGATCAAACCCATGCCCACTTGGCCCATGCCTGTCCCTTATGGGGCCCATGTAATCAGCTGATATGGGCTTCCTATGTGGGACTCGTACTACAAAACCTACATGGGACCCGCTGATTTCACCCAACCAAAGCCCATGCCCACACAGTACCCATGGAACCTGTAGTTAACCCATCTGGGCCCCACGTGTCATTGTTTGCTGGGATGGTTTCCCAGCATCCCTCAAAGACTTCCTTGCTCTGTCCTTCCATTCATTCATGTTTGCTCTCCTTTTTTTGCCGACGTTTTGCCTATTAATGTCCGCAGCAGACATGAAAGCAACCAGCGTCTCCATTTTTCGTTAGTGGACATAAACAGTTTTTCCGTGTGAGACTATTTTAAAATTTTAAACTCAGAGTTTTGGTTGTGCGAACACCCCCCAAAGTGATTCAGTATACAAAGTGGCACACATACATTGAAGTCACATGGTTATCTCAATTTTTTGTTTTTTTGGACCTATACGGTTGTTCGCCGCATGATCACAATTATTATTAATATAATATTTTCCCAATTTCCCTTTTTCCACTGATGTTCCTCTGTACTTGAGAATAAAGGAACCTTTGTGAGATTTTTGCAAACACACCCTGACCTAAATGAAATAAAAATCAACAGAAAACTGTTAAACAGTTTAAAATGCCAAATTAAACTATTAAGATCTGGAAAAAATCTATGCACTCATAGCTCACTATATAGATACTGTTATGTGTATCTATTATATATTCTTACATTCTAGAGGCAGTCTGTTAATCAGTTTTCTAGCAGAAATGTTACACCTGTGTAAACTTTCTACCTGTGTGCAGATGAATGGGACAAACTGAACTTGTCTGAGATTTCGCCAAAGCTATTCTGGTTTGCCATGTAGCAGAGGTACATTTTAGTCTTCACCAAACTGTGTGTAGGATATTGGGTGGTGTTTTTGTGACAAATAAGGACACAAATGTGTATAATGACATGGGTATGACATGTTTTGTTTACATCCAGCAACCACAATTCATTGGAAACTTTATTCTGTTTCTTCATTAAAATAATGACAGATGTCTAGAAAAGTTGTAAAGAACTGCAAGAAAAACAGTTGAAAGCATAAAGACTGAAATAAGCAGACATAAACACCATCAAATCCCCTCAGTCTGTTGACAGCAATGAAATGAGCTTTAAGTGTCAATTTACAGCAGATCTGAAGACATCAGCATAATAAATGAGGTGAAAACAGGAACTATTGACATGAAATAAAGAGTGTGAGATAATCTGCTGATGATCTGAATGTCTTGTTGAATGAGTGTTGATAGTCTGAGGATCATCAATACTTTATTCTGAGTGTTTGCTGTTAGAAACTGATTATTGGAGTGATATGTGAGAAACTCCTATAAACTGCTCTAGTGAAAGACAATACTGTTATTTCTCACAATATGACATTAATAATACAAAAACCAACACACACTCACCATCAACCACTAAAGATGAATAACTACAGCAATATGATAGATATGAACTGAAAGTTTGGTTTTCTAATAATAAGTACATTGATTGCAGTAGTGAAATTAGAACAGAAGAGACAATAATCACAAAACCTTTCGAAATAAAGAGCAGCACAAAGTAGAGTTAATAATACAGAATCATCTCATATTTAAGATATCAAAGCAGTGATCTGTATTAAATTCAGTATAATCACCAGTATAGGCTACATGTTGATTAGAGAGGATGAATTAAAGTGTGAACCAATGTAAATGAAATACACTAAAATGATTTTTCAGAAATATAAGAATGAGAGTCTGAGGAGTGAAAGGTTTCCTCAGATGAACTGCATTAAGTGAAGATTATAGAGCTTTTTAGCTTAAGCTGATTTAAGTTTTATATGTTTTGTATTGTCGTGACCAATAAAAAAGTGTTTATATTGTCATGACCGCCTCCTGTAAGACTTTCCTTAAACTGAGCCTCAGAACAGAAGCTTAAGCGTCTTCTCCATCATTCCTGAAGATCTTCAGAACTTTATGATTGAGGCAGATCTGACTATCCTGACCCTACCTGAATAATCACAGGGTTAAAGCTGAATGATTAAAAGACACACCGACTGACAATATGTGTGACATTTGTGTGTGTTTTGTAATATTTATGTTGTGTAATCTGCAGATTAATATGAGCATTGTTCATTTTGGACTTTGACATCCTACATTTAAACTCCTCAGGATTGTTTTTGGTGTTTCATATCAGGCTCACCTGTAGAGCATGTGTTGGGACTAACCCAGCATCCAAAGATGAATTAATAAACACTTGAAAACTGGGACCAATTTCAGAGAAAGAAACTCTGAGGGAACAACATAAAGTGAGGCGTAAGTTATTTTCATCCGGTTAACCAGATCACCCAGATCCTTTAAAGAAACATGCTGAAAACTATAAAAGCACCGGAGTAGCCAGTGAATTCAGAGTCAGATCTGGGAACTGTGAAGTGAAGGAAGAACGAATGACTATCACGTTGTCAGAAAAAAATAAACTGAATTATTGATTTAATTGTGGTAAATAAAATCTTAGGCCTATGATGATGTGTAGCAATTAAATCAGAAAAATACCTTCATCTTGCTAATTTTGCAGCATGCTGGAACTTGAACAGACAGTCTTACAAAATTCAAAGGACACAGTTAAACGATCATGCTTCCATCTTTACGACAGGCCTGTCGGAGAGAACGATATTATCACTGAGGGTGCAGAACATTATATCTGTCACAACTGTGACAATGAATAGGCTAATCTCCCACTGTTATGTTCCTGTTTGTTTGTACTCTTTCCCACTCTTCTGAGAATATGCCATGGTTTCTCAAAGCTTCTTCTAACTATTGTTTCTGCAGCCCCTGATACATGGTGGTGTATCTTTGCTGTTTTTGTTGATTTCTTGGAATATATACTGTCATACTGTTGAAAAAAAAATGTTTTGAATGACTTTAAAATGAATTGACATGGCCTATAAACAAATATTTTAAACGATTCAAGTTTGTACTGTCAAGTTACTTTTGAAACATTTAATAAAACAAAAATTTAAAATGAAAAGATAAAGGACAAAATATGTTTTAAGTTACATAGTAACAAAGTCTTAGTAGGGTATATTCAATAAAAAAACAAGAGTAACACAAACAATTTAGCTTGTATTGTTGTGTTACTTTCGTCCCAACTGACAAGGTCATCAACATCTTCTGTTGACAGTGAAATTATACTGAAGCCGTTCTACATTTGTACAAAATACCACCTGGCATTGATTGACCACCCTTGTGATTTATTGACCACAGCAAAAATATGTCTCTGTCTAAAACATCCCTGCTCTCCCCTACAAAAAATATGCAAACGTCATAGGTCATATATTGTCAGTCGGTGAGTCTTCATTCAGCTTTAACCCTGTGATTATTCAGGTAGGGTCAGGATAGTCAGATCTACTTCAATCATAAAGTTCTCAGCCGCCGCAGATGAAGATCTTCAGGAATGATGGAGAAAGAAGACTCTCTTGAGCTTCTGTTCTGAAGCTCAGTTTAAGTAAAGCTCTCTGTCATTGGTTGTTGATACATCACATGATCATCCAGACTGGATGCTGACTGGTGGGAAGTTTAACTTTACATGATGGCAGCTGTTATTAGTCCAGCTTGTGAAAGAAAAAAATAAAAGTTTTCAGAAATATAAACCAGAATGTGAGTCTGTGGAGTAAAAGGCTTCCTCAGATGCTGAACTGCATTAAGTGTAGAAGGATAAATGATCGAGGGACGCGTAACAGCATCTCCAATATTGCTGGATAAAGCTAATTTCACTCCTGCAATCAACTTATTATTAGAAAACCAAACTTTCAGTCCATATATATATATTTAGCAGCAGTGGTTGATGAAGATGAGTGTCATTAGTGTTTGTTTTTGTATTATTGGTGTTTTATCCACATCATGTTGTGAGAAATAACAGTATTGTCTTTCAGTAGAGCAGTTTATAGGACTCTAATAATGTGTTTCTATCATCAAACACTCAGAATGAAGTGAGATGATCTGCTAATGATCTGAATGTCTTGTTGAATGAGTGTTGATAGTCCGAGGATCATCAATATTAACAGAGAAACCGCTGAAAACACTCTTTATTTCATGTCAATAGTTCCTGTTTTCACCTCATTTATTATGCTTATGTCTTCAGATCTGCTGTAAATTGACACTTAAAGCTCATTTCATTGCTGTCAACAGACTGAGGGGATTTGATGGTGTTTATGTATGTTTATTTCTGTCTTCATGCCATAAATGTTTTTCTTACAGTTCTTTACTAATTTTCTAGATATTTGCCATTATTTTAATGAAGAAACAGAATAAAGTTTAATTTATAACTTTTTGTTTCTAATTCTGCCTCATTTGCTTTACGATAGATGGATATAAATTATTAATGCAATTAGTTTAAGAGTGAAATACAAAAGGAGTTAATATAGCAACAAAACAAAAAAAAGAAATAAAACAATTTGTCAGGCATATTTAGAACAAGAATCATTTTCTGACATTGAAACACTGTATTGAAGGATCACAATACTCTTTAATTGTCATTTTAAATTTTATACTTTTAAAATATAATGAAATTTAGTATGATCTCTTACTCTTTTATATACTTTATTAAGTACTGGTCAAAATAAATGTTGTTTCATTTTTACATAAATATATCTGTTACACTAAATGATAATGGGACATTAAAACATTTGGTTTTCACAAAAGTAATTTGAAACATTAAAATAGACACTTGCATTTAATGGGTTTTATATTTAAATTCGCTTATGTACATTTAATTTGATGCAGATACTAAAATTTGATTTCTGGTCTTTAACCCTATAAAAACAAAAACAGTAACTGATATCTTTGATTTGGGCAGATCAGCTCCTCCAACCAATCTGTAGTTCAGTCAGTGAAGCTCCTCCCACATCACTCACATCATCAGTGAAGCTCCTCCCACAGCAGTTCATCAATAAATGCAGAATTATTCCCATCAGATGAGCATCAGGAAGAGCTGAAAACTGCAAAGACTGGGTTTATTGAAGAGGACAGTGAGAACATGAGTGATCCAGAACCCTGCAGAATGAAACACACTGAAGAAACTGAAGAACAAAGAGGTTGAACAACATTGATGTTCTTGCACATTTAGATAAACTATCAAATACATACTGAACTTTTAATGACAACATTCATGTTAGAAAGATTCAAACACTTCTGCATATTTAGATATGTAGTTAAACTAAGAAATGATACATAATGTTCTTTTCTAGCTCAGTAAAGGGAAGTTTGAGAAATTTTCATACTGATTGTCAACATCAGATCAAACTAAATAGTTTACATTTGTTTCATATAAATCATAAGCATTCAAACAATACTTACAATATGTTCAGAAGACTTCTCTGTGGTCTGTTCGTGCTCAAGGGTTAAGTAATAAGAATATCGGTAGACAATTATTTGCAATTAATGTAGTAATAGATTTAATTACAATTTAACAAAAGTAAAGGCAAACAAAGGTTATTAACAAAGTTATCTAAACAAAGCAAAGTTTCAATCAAAGGTGTAAAAAGCTGGGTTTCTTGCGTCGAGAGACACTGCTCAATCAGTATCTGTCTGGCCTGTCTTCTCATCAGTCTTTTATACTCAAACAGTTCACTGCCGATGTTAAATCTTCTTCTGCTGTCATCAGTTGGAGAGCTGCCAAGTCTTCCACCATCCTTTTAAGGTGTTTCTGACGTAGCCTGCTTTTCCTCCTGTTAGCTCTCCTCTTAGCTCTTCTCCTCTGTGTCCGTCTCGTTTTTGTCTGTAAAACATGCCTTATCTACAACATTACAATTCTCTTGTATCTAATACATAAATGTTTTCTACTCTATGTTACTTTAATATACTATAAACCACAGTTTAATAGTTAACATATACTGTAAGTAAAGTAGTCATATACAAATTACTTTAACATGGTCAAGTATACATGCATACATAATATCATTAGTTTGCTTTTCTACATTACATCATTTTAATACATTTTAATGCATCATCACTAATTGGGTTACATAAAACTACTACAAAGCCAAAACAACTTTAAACAAAATAGAGTAATTGCATAATCATCATATTCATCAACAATTGTTATTTTTTAGGAATAAACTGTAACACCAAAATTATGAAGTAAATGATCTTTCCAGAATGGCTGACAGGGTTGTGAGTGTAACTTGAGCAAAATCTCTTCTTACAGTAACTTTGGTAACAGGGTTGATGAATGCAGTCATTCATTTGTGTAAAAACTGAGACAATGTATTGAGATTATTTTCTTGTCCTCCCATCATGCTGTAGAAAAGAGCCCAGATAATGTCACTTCCTGGGCGTCACAGTTTTAAGAAATCCTGTCTTTAAAAGGAGGAAAAACATGTCAGAAGTAACAGGGTTGAGTGAATCATGTAGGAGATAAATGTGATAATAACACATTTAAAGATGCAGTCAGTCTAGACTTTGATCATGTGAACTTTCAACAGTCAAGATATGACGTGATATTTTTTTAAAAAACATAAATAAATAATAATCACTACAAAATTTTTAAATATACAATCTACTCCACTTTACTGCAAACTTCACTTGATCTTGTGTTTCTGGTGTCCCACATTCACATGTGTATGAAAGGAAGTCAGTGGAAGGAAAAGTCTACTGTGAACGGCCCTTAATAATTACACAGTTTTAGGAAAATAAATTAAATATCAACCTAAAAGTTGATGTCAAAATTTGGCTGTTAATATCACATTAGATCATTTTGTCATTGATTGAAAATATTTCTGAGCAATGTTTTCTTTATTTTCTTAATATTATTTATAAATTATTAAGAATTATTTAAGGGAAGGTGGCAGAGCGGCTATTTGGGAAATTCTGTAGCCAGAAGACGTCCATTCAGTGCGGATTGTCTGAATTCAGTAAATCTTGATGTAAAAACATTTGAAATTGGAGTCAGATTAAACGAGCAGCTAAAGTACAATTGAGATTAAATTCTAAAATTAAGTGAACTTCACAGGAGCGCTGAAAAGACGTACACACATTATAACTTCACCAGACCACTGGATTCTGTCGTTGGAACGACAGCTGGTCCTTTACGATTGGAAGATTGATGTTAAAGTTTCAGGGACATATGCAACTAATTTATGCAAATGCATCAAAATGATCATGTTTTGTAGCAGTTGTCTGTCACAACAAGTCTCAATTTTATCACCTTTAACTTCATATTTCTCTCTTTAAATTATTTTGATTTATTGAAAATTAAATGATTTTTTTTTCTTTCATTTCAGAGCTGATGGAAGTGAAGGAGGAGAGTGAAGAACTGAGTGAAGTGGAGGAGAAACATCATGACAAACCTGGAGAAAAACCTTTGAGTCACTCAAACACTAAAAATACATTTTTAAAGAAAATAAGAGCCAAGAAATCTTTCACCTGCACTCAGTGTGGAAAGAGTTTGTCAACCAAACATCATCTTAAGGAACACATGAGAGTTCACACTGGAGAGAAGCCATTCACATGTGATCAGTGTGGAAAGAGTTTCTCAACCAAACAATATCTTGAGGTTCACATGAGAATTCATACAGGAGAGAAGCTGTTCACATGTGATCAATGTGGGAAGAGTTTCAGTCAATCATCAACCCTTAAAGCACACATGAGGATCCACACTGGAGAGAAGCCGTTCACATGTGATCAGTGTGGGAAGAGCTTCAAACAAAAAGGACATCTTAAGAATCATATGAAAGTTCACACTGGAGAGAAGCCACACACATGTGATCAATGTGGGGAGAGCTTCACACAAAGAGGAAATCTTAAGAGTCATATGAAAGTTCACACCGGAGAGAAGCCACACACATGTGATCAATGTGACAAAGCGTTTCTCTGGGCATCAAACCTGAAGAGACACCTGAGAGTTCATACAAAGGAGAAGCCACATTCATGTTCTGTGTGTGGAAAGAGTTTTTCACTGCTGTCATATTTATATGAACATGAGAAAACACACACTGGTGTGAGAGAGTACATGTGCTTTGAGTGTGAGAAGACTTGTACTACATGGAGCGATTTAAAAAAGCACCAGAGAATTCACACTGGAGAAAAACCTTACAAGTGTCCATACTGTGACAAGAGATTCAGTCAGTCATCCCATCTGAAAACACATGAGAAGATCCACAGCAGAGAGAAGCTGTACACGTGTGATCAGTGTGGAAAGAGTTTCTCTTTTAAAAGTCACCTGAAGATACACATGAAGATCCATGCAGTGGAGAAACCACATCACTGCAGTCTGAAATGAAGTAGTTCATTTTTATGTGCTGAACAAAAAAATCTCTTCTGTGTAAGTTAGCCACAGCCAAATCTCTCCTCTCCAGCTATAGTTGGTGCCATGGGTTACAATTTTTTTTATTTATTTTTTGCAGTTACAAATTGTCTTTTTGTACCTGATTCAGCAAATTATTCACAAAAATTTTAAAGGTCCCCTAGAACATGTTTTTACAAGATGTAATATAAGTCTAAAGTGTCTCCTGAATGTGTCTGTGAAGTTTCAGCTCAAAATACCACATAGATTTTTTTAATTCATTTTTTTAACTGCTATTTTGGGGCATCATTAACAATGCACTGATTTACACTCGACCCCGCCCCCTGCCAATCACATCTTCCCTGCCACACAAGCTCTCGACTATATTACAGCGCATTTACAAAGTTCACACAGCTAATATAACCCTCAAATGGATCTTTACAAGATGTTCGTCATGCATGCTGTATGCATGCTTCGAATTGTGTGAGTATTGTATTTATTTGGATGTTAACGTTTGATTCTGCATGAGTTTGAGGCTGTGCTCCGTGGCTAACGGCTAATGCTACACTGTTGGAGAGATTTATAAAGAATGAAGTTGTGTTTATCAATTATACAGACTGCAAGTATTTAAAAATGAAATTAGTGACAGCTCTTGTCTCCGTGAATACAGTAAGAAACGATGGTAACTTTAACCTCATTTAACAGTACATTAGCAACATGCTAACAAAACATTTAGAAAGAAAATTGACAAATATCACTAAAAATATCATGATATCATGGATTATGTCAGTTATTATCACTCCATCTGCCATTTTTCGCTGTTGATCTTGCTTGCTTACCTAGTCTGATGATTCTGCTGTGCACATCCAGACGTTCTGCCCTTGTGAAATGCCTTGAACATGGGCTGGCATTATGCAAATATTGGGGGCGTACATATTAATGATCCTGACTGTTACGTAACAGTCAGTGTTATGTTGAGATTCGCCTGTTCTTCTGAGGTCTTTTAAACAAATGAGATTTACATAAGAAGGAGGAAACAATGTATGTCATTTCCATGTACTGAACTCTTGTTATTTAACTATGCCAAGTTAAATTTAATTTTTGAATCTAGGGCACCTTTAAGCAAACAAGTTTAACCCTTTAACAACCCAGTGGTCCGCTGGCGGGACGGTAGTGTTATATGGTTAAAAATGTTGTTTTTTTAAATGAGGAGTATGCCGTCTAACTAATCTTTTATTATGCTCGTAGTGGACTGGAGCTGACGTCTCACTTTGGGAAAAATACCCCCCCAATGTCCCTCATGTTATTATGTCTAGACATGTAGTTTTAACTTTTGCTGGTAGATGTGAGAGGCATTCTGGGATACCTGGCTGTCTCAAGTCCTGATGCATCCTCGCTAAAAGGCGGATCAAGAACACATCCAGGGATTTAACCTGTACTTGGCTAGATGTGAACTTTGAATTGGATCAGTACTCGGGCAGCAGCTGATGACGTTTCAAAAACAGACAAGAACGCATATTAAAAATAGATTACTAATGAATGAATGAGGCATTTATATAGCACTTTACTATGTACTACTGTACACCGTAAGAGCTTCACAATCACATCAGGGGTCGCTCCTCATCAACAACCTGGATAATTCAACAAGAGAGCCGTCGCTATTTTCATTTTTAAACACTTGCAGTCTGTATAATTCATAAACACAACTTCATTTTTTATAAATCTCTCCAACAGTGTAGCATTAGCCTTATATTTTTATAATGGCTGTTATTGATCATTAAAACTAACATTTAACAAAATGAGACAGAGTTGTGTTTTATGATTGCAAACTACTCTCGCCTAAAGGATTATTAGGAACACCTGTTCAATTTCTCATTAATGTAATTATCGAATCAACCAATCACATGGCATTTGCTTGAATGCCTTTAGGGGTGTGGACAATCTCCTGAACTCCAAACTGAATGTCAGAATGGGAAAGAAAGGTGATTTAAGCAATTTTGAGCGTGGCATGGTTGTTGGTGCCAGACGAGCCGGTCTGAGTATTTCACAATCTGCTCAGTTACTGGGATTTTCACGCACAACCATTTCTAGGGTTTACAAAGAATGGTGTGAAAAGTGAAAAACATCCAGTATGCAGCTAGACTAGGTAAACCCAGCCTGATCTGCCAGCAATTTGATTTTGCACGTCGACTGGAAACCCGTACATTCATTTCTACTGCTTCTGTTACACTTTTGCAGGAACCAATCACAGACTGGCTTATCCACCTTGCTCGCTATTGGCGGGTATAACATGATGAAGAAGCGAAGGCAAGCAGCTTTTTGTTTACATTGAACATGGCGGCCACCGAAGCACAGCAACCAGTTGATGCCGCTGTTTTTTTTAAAGTTTTCAAAGGCAAGTTTTCTTTGAAAATGGAACAGAGACTTGCCCTGCAACAATTCATAAAAAAGAAGGATGTGTTTGCCTTACTACCGACGGCTTTGGTAAAAGACTAATTTACCAGCTAGCACCGCTGCAAAGTACGTCACCCGGATTGTTGATCTGATTGGTTGAAGGACTATCCAATTGTGTTAATAATGCTCGTTGATCACGCCTCTTGTGCAGTAGAAAATTCATAGCAGACTCTCCAGACCATTGTGCAATGTTAAATTGAGCTTGGTCTGGTGATAGCCAGACAAGTACGCGGCAGTCCTGTGGGCGAAAATGCCTTGTTGATGCTAGAGGTCAGAGGAGAATGGGCCGACTGATTCAAGCTGATAGAAGAGCAATTTTGACTGAAATAACCACTCGTTACAACCGAGGTATGCAGCAAAGCATTTGTGAAGCCACAACAACATCAACCTTGAGGCGGATGGGCTACAACAGCAGAAGACCCCACCGGGTACCACTCATCTCCACTACAAATAGGAAAAAGAGGCTGCAATTTGCACAAGCTCACCAAAATTGGACAGTTGAAGACTGGAAAAATGTTGCCTGGTCTGATTAATCTCGATTTATGTTGAGACATTCAGATGGTAGAGTCAGAATTTGGTGTAAACAGAATGAGAACATGGATCCATCATGCCTTGTTATCACTGTGCAGGCTGGTGGTGGTGGTGTAATGGTGTGGGGGATGTTTTCTTGGCACGCTTTAGGCCCCTTAGTGCCAATTGGGCATTGTTTAAATGCCACGGCCTTTCTGACCATGTCCATCCCTTTATGACCACCATGTACCCATCCTCTGATGGCTACTTCCAGCAGGATAATGCACCATGTCACAAAGCTTGAATCATTTCAAATTGGTCTCTTGAACATGACAATGAGTTCACTGTACTAAAATGGCCCCCACAGTCACCAGATCTCAACCCAATAGAGTATCTTTGGGATGTGGTGGAACGGGAGCTTCGTGCCCTGGATGTGCATCCCACAAATCTCCATCAACTGCAAGATGCTATCCTATCAATATGGGCCAACATTTCTAAAGAATGCTTTCAGCACCTTGTTGAATTAATGCCACGTAGAATTGAGGCAGTTCTGAAGGTGAAAGGTAGTCAAACACGGTATTAGTATGGTGTTCCTAATAATCCTTTAGGTGAGTGTATACGCACATATTGATGAACCACATACGTTTAATATTTTTAAAATGTAAATGAAAAGAGGAAGATTTATAGTTTTGGTTTATACCATTCTGGTGTTTTATTGTAACGTAGGGAGTCCACTGAAGGAGAGCGTTGTGTTGAACCCAAGTGCAGTTTATTTACATAAATCCAAAATACAGACATGAATGAACAGGAACGGAAACGTGGCTTGAATTGACGTAAACAGACTTGACGTAAACAGACTTGACGTAAACAGACTTGACGTAAACAGACTTGACTAGACAAAGACGACTCACCGACAGCAGGTTACATTGATAATACATGACAAAGGAACATGGGGAAGACAATGGATATAAATACAAGAACTGATGGAACACATGACTAGGACAACCAATGGGGAAGTGACACAAGGAACAAGAGAACCAATGACAGAACATCACATGACCATAAACAACCAATCAGAACATGACACATGGACTAAGGGAGAACAAGAGGAGCAAGGGAAGCATTACAAAAACAAGCAACATGAAACAAACTACAAAATAAAAGACATGAAAACCAAAACATGAACACAAAAACCCAAAACACCTGTGACATTTATAGGTTTTATTGGTTGTAAATATACATGTAGTGAAGATAATCTTTGACTGCATTGCCTGAACCACATGCATGGGTATTAATGTTAATTTTATTGTTGCCTAAAATAGACATACAGAGATAACTGGAGTGGGCAGAATATCAAATGTCCCCAACTAAGCAAGCCAAAGGCGACAGCGACAAGGTACTCAAACTCCAACAGGTGACATCAGGTGACAAACAGGTGGCAAATAGGTGTTAAAATTGAGAAAAAAACCTTGGGAGAAACCAGGCTTAGTCGGGGGGCCAGTTCTCCTCTGGCGAACAGTGCTTTGTTATGATTCAGGCTGTTATCATAAGTCCGATAGGATCGCAGCATTTAAAGTATTTAATCCAGTTTTTTATGCTGTTGACTTCTGCCCTTATTTCACATTCTTGTAAATGGGAATTCAAAAGAGAAAACTTTTTTTTTCTTTGTACCGAGTTTAATTTAGGTATGATAGAACTGTTGCAATTATTTGTATTGACAATATAGAAAGTTAAACATTTAGTGCTTACTTTTTTGGTTAGTTTTTGAAACAAACAAACTCAGAACTGTTGAAATTCATTGGTTATACATAAAATTCAATGAAGGTTGAATAATCTTTTAACTACAGTATGTAGTTATCGGCATGTCTCATCCATGGAGATGCAACAATAAAGAACAAGAACTGACTGAAAAAGTTGAAATTTAGCTATAGTCTGGGCCCCTTTATTAAATGCCTGCAAGTGATGAATGATTAAAAAAAAGAAAGATAAAAGGTCAAATTCACTCAGCATTCCATGATCTACACTATCTCAATTACAACTGTATTTAGTTAGGCAGAGTCCAGTACATTATAGTAAGGCTCATTTTTATGTCGCAATAATGAAGATTTCACTCCAGACTGGCTGCTGGCCCCTGCCAGGCCACCCCTATGAAAAAATCCTGGCTCCGCCACTGCGTTCTGTGTAATAGAATCACCAATAACTAGGGCACTTCCAACAGGATTCTCAGTGGGTGTGTCAAACAGAACCTGTTTGATGTTCTTATTGGAACGGAAGAGTGGTGTTTTCCACAGTTAGGCCCCCTCATGTCACCCAAGTGCCCTTCACATTTATGATGGTAAAGAATCGCTGTGCATGATGATGCTGAAGCAGAAATTGATGTGTAAATATTGTCTGTTGTTTACCCAGTTTATGAATTTTCAACATAAATATATACAACTTACACAACAGACTCGAATTGGCTTGGCACATGAACATGAAAATCAAAGAACATCAGATTACACTAAGGCCCCATTTACACTGCACGGTTCAAGTGACCCAATTCCAATTTTTTTCCTCCCATGTGGCACAGATTGGATATGAGTCACGACCGTGTTAGCAGGAAAAAAGCGCATGGATTCCGATTTTCACAGATCGGTTTCAGGCCTCATTCATATGTGGTTATAAATCAGATATGAATCGGATACATGCGTTTGTGCCTGCAGTGTAAGTGGACAGATCGGATATTCCCCTGTAAATGTGACTCCTGCGTCATTGAAAAGTGAGGGTTTTTTAGCATTTCGCGGTACAGACATACCTATAACAAACGGAGCATCTCTAGTTGACTGGTAGATTATTAATTTCATTGGTTTGTGTTAAATAAAAGGTGATCTGATGTTGAAATGTGTTGCTCTTGAAATCGCACTGAGTGCTCGTTGCCGCTGTTGTTAGTGACGACGGCTCGTGCACAGACGCGCGCTTCAGTCCCGTTGTGGAGTCTCTATTCGTTCCATTGTAACCACAAAATAAAAAGCACACAAACTTACAACTGCCCTTGATATACAATCACTGATGAACGCATTGGTTTTAATGACAAAAAAAAACTAGTATAGGATGGCGGATTCGAGCCCATGAAGCTGTGAATATCTGGTCCAGGAAACAATCATTGACACCCTCCACAAAGAGAGTAAGTCACAGATGGTCATTACTGAATGTGGTGGCTGTTTACAGAGTGATGTATCAAAGTATATTAAATGCAAAGTTGACTAATAGGAAGAAATTGGGTAGGCAAAGGTGCACAAGCAACAGGGGTGACCGCAAGCTTGAGAATACTGTCAAGTAAAGCCGATTCAGACACTTGGGAGAGCTTCACAAGGAGTCAAATGAAGCCGGAGTCAGCGCATCAAGAGCCACCACACTCAGACATCTTAAGGAAAAGGACTACCAAGCCACTTCTGAAACAGCCCAGGTAAGATGCTTCTGACGTTGTTTCTAAGGAGAAAAAGAACTGGACAGTGAACAGTGGTCAAAAGTCCTCTTTTTGGATAAAAGTAAATTTTGCATTTCATGTTGAAATCATGGTCCCAGAGTCTGAAGGAAGACTGGAGAGGCACAGAATCCAAGCTGCTTGAAGTCTAGTGTGAAGTTTCTGAAGTTAGTAATGATTTGGGGGGCCGTGACGTCTGCTGATGTTGGTACATTGTCAAGTGCAAAGTCAATGCAGCCATCTTCCAGGAGATTTTAGAGCACTTTATGCTTCCATCTGCTGACAAGCTTTATGGAGATGCTGATTTCCTTTTCCAGCAGGACTTTAGCACCTGCCCACAGTGCAAAAAACACTTCCATAGGGCTGCACGATTAATCGCATGCTATTCTCACGCGCATTTCCTCAGTAAAGCCGGTTCCCGGATTACCGCTAAATCGCCATCACCTGCTTTCAAATGAAGCGTCATTTAATAGACAGAGCCGTAGATCACTGAAAAGCCACGCAATATCACGTTCATATCGCAGATGAATCGCCTGCGATAATGAACGCGATATTGCGTGGCTTGTCTGTGAACTACGGCTCTGTCCATTAAAAGGCGCTTCGTTTAAAAACAGGTGATGGCGATTAAAGGCGTTAAAGCTAGACAAGACAACTATGAAACATGAGGGCTATTTATACAAAGCGACTGTTGACAAACAAGGAACAACTGTGATCAATCAAGAAAATCACCCAATCACAAAACAGAACTGAATAACCACATAAATTAAAGGTGCCCTTGATTCAAAAATTGAATTTACCTCGGCATAGTTGAATAACAAGAGTTCAGTACATGGAAAAGACATACAGTGAGTCTCAAACTCCATTGTTTCCTCCTTCTTATATAAATCTCATTTATTTAAACGACCTCCGAAGAACAGGCGAATCTCAACATAACACCGACTGTTGCGTAACAGTCGGGGGCTCCACCCCCAATATTTGCATATGCCATTGCCAGCTCATATTCAAGCCATTAGAAAGGGCAGAACGTCTGGATGTGCACAGCAGAATCAACAGACTAGGTAAGCAAGTGAGGACAATAGCAAAAAAGGGCAGATGGAGCAATAATAACTGACATGATCCATGATAACATTATATTTTTAGTGATATTTGTAAATTGTCTTTCTAAATGTTTCGTTAGCATGTTGCTAATGTACTGTTAAATGTGGTTAAAGTTACCATCGTTTCTTACTGTATTCACGGAGACAAAAGCCGTCGTTATTTTCATTTTTAATTCATAAACACAACTTCATTCTTTTTTTTTTGCGATCAAATGTTTATTGAAAGGAACAGAAAAACATTACAGGCATTTCAAAATTACAAGAGGAAGGAAAAAATAAATAAATAAATAAATAAAATAAAATAAAATAAAAAAAAGGGGGGGGGGTAATAATTTACATACATATACAATATACGTGGAAGGGGTAAAAAAATTATATATGAAGGAAATATACTCAAGTTCAGGAGCTCAAATTAACAAGTAAGCCAATTAAGTCAGGCAAAAATACATTATCTTAACCAGGATTTCAGTATCACAGCAACATTGTACCAACTACAGAGAGTCTTTTCATTCGCACCATTAACTCGAGCAGTGGACAATTCTAAATAGATAACATCCAGAAATGTAAGAATCCAACATTTAACAGAAAGTAAATGAGAAGGTTTCCATCTCAATGCAATCAACTTTTTAGCAGCTGTGAGGCCAGCTAGTATTGTACGCTTATGCTGAATATTAGTATTCCACACTGTTAACTTATTCAATAACAAAACAGTCACTGTTACGGGTACCGTTGCTGAAACCAGATCAGACAATCTGGATGCTACCTTTGTCCAAAACTGTGCAACAGGTCGACACTCCCACATCATGTGTAAGAAAGTACCTGGAACCTTGAGAGCACATAGGGTACAAGTCGGGTCAGGTAATCTCTTCATTAAATGGAGCTTGCGAGGGGTTAAATATGTTCTATGTACAAAGTTGAAATGAATCTGTTGGTGGTCAGGATTACGAGAAGCCTCCTTTATATTTACCCAAACCTCCCAAATAAAATCTGGGTCAAGGTTTGAGCAATCACGTCTCCACAGTGTATCCAAGGGCAGTTTGGCATAAGAGGTCTCCAAAATAAAATTATATAATATAGACACCAAACCTCTATTATTTCCTTGAGCATTGATCAGATTATGCAATGGGTGTACACGTAAAGGTTGTTGCCAAGGTACACCATATGCTTTGAGGGCCGATCTAAGCTGTAGATAAAAGAAAAATGAGGATGCTGGCAAATTGAATGAGTTTGCAATATCTTGAAAAGTGCACAAACCAGAATCATTATAAATGTCTTTCAAGTGACGAATACCACTCCCACTCCAATGCGAAGGAGGAATGGGTCTGCCACCAATTGTCATATTATTGAATAATATGACAATATTGTTATTATTGAATATGGGAGACTGTGTATGCCACCTACATGAGATCTTGCATCTAGATTCAACCAACCTCCAAGTTTGAATAAGATGAGAAACTATAGGACCAAAGTGCAGCTGACATTGCTTATGTGATAAAAGAACATCTTCCAAATTCCATGGATGCACAATATGTTCTTCAATATTAAGCCAAGAGACAAGAATATTAGGGTTAAACCATATAAGCAGAGGACGGAGCACAAAAGACCAAAAATAAAGCTTACAATTAGGAACTGCTAATCCCCCATCAACCCTCTTCCTCTGTAAAGTAGTCAACTTCAAACGCGGTCTTTTCCTATTCCAGATGAATTGACAGATATTACTATGGATTTTATTCCAGAAGTTTACAGGGGGGGAGAGGGGTATCATAGAACTAAAAAAATTAAGTTGAGATAAAATATTCATTTTTACAATAGAAATCCGTGCCTGCAGCAAATTGGGCAGATTAATCCATCTGTCCAGATCTCTCTTGATATCCTTGGCTACTTCTGAAAAATTGTGCGTTACAGTATGGTTCAAAGAGGGAAAAATTTGTATTCCAAGATATTTAAAGTGCTGAACAACAGGAATAATAGGTGGATACTGCAACCTTTTAGCCGATTCATTTAAAGATAAAAGGGCGGATTTAGACCAGTTAACCTTAAAACCAGATAAGTGGCCAAACTCTTCACGAATAGACAGCAGGTTAGAAATAGACTGTATTGGATTTTCCATGAAAACCAGCACATCATCAGCATATAGCGCTACATGATGCAAAGTATTGTGAATGGAAATAGGTTGTATCTCAGTGCACTGTCGAATCATCTGGGCCAGAAGTTCAAGGGAAAGAGCAAAAAGAGAGGGACTTAAAGGACACCCCTGTCGTGAAGACCTAGTGATAGAAAATGGTGAGGAAATCAATTGTCCAGTTAGTACTAATGCTGTGGGATTAGAGTAAAGGACTTTAATCATATGTATAAAACCTTTACCGAAACCCATTTTTTTCCAAAACAGACCACAAGAATGACCATTCCATTCTGTCAAAGGCCTTCATCGCATCTAGGGACAACACTACTGAAGGAGCCTTAGCACCCAATGCTGCATCGATTATATGCAGGAGACGCCTGACATTATTCACTGCCAGTCTAGATTTAATAAAACCTGTCTGATCACAGTGGACTAACAAGGGCATGTGATCCTGAATGCGTCGAGCAAGAACCTTTGCATAAATTTTTAAATCAGAATTTAGCAGACTTAATGGCCTGTAGTTTGCACATTCGGAAGGATCTTTATCTTTTTTTAACAGTACAGATATTAGGGCAGTATTAACATCTCTAGAGAAGCTACCTTTTTCAACTGAAGCTGATATCATGACTAGAAGTAAGGGACCCAATTCATTCCAAAATGTAACATAAAACTCAGGAGGTATCCCATCTAAACCAGGTGATTTGTTCCTTTGCAAGGCAAGGACTGCCACTTTCAATTCTTCTAAAGAAATGTGGTTGTCAAGTAGAATGGAAACATTTGTTGCCAATTGTGGTAACTAATTTTTTAAGAAAATCATTGCATCTATTTTGTTCCGGCTGAAGCTCCGATTTATACAAATTAGAATAAAAGATACGAAACGTCTCATTAATTTGTTTGGGTTCAGATGTGATGATGCCATTTGAGGATTTAATGGAGGGTATATCAGCAAAGTGCTCATTTGACCTGATTTTCATTGCCAACAGATGACTACGTCTGGACCCGTTGAAATAGTATCGTTGTCTGGTTCTATGGATTAAAAACTCTGACTGTCGCTTCAGAATATCATTTATTTCTTTCTTAACAAGGTCACGTTCTACTGCTATTTGTGAAGAGTAATTACTTTGTAAGGTTGAATCTAGTCTAACAAAGTCTGCTTCAAGAGCTTGCAATTTGCGGATCTGGCTTTGCTTAAATTAGAAGAAAAAAGTATAGCATTGCTCCATATAAACCCTTTTATTGCCTCCCATAATATCCTAGGGTCCTCAACTGATCCCACATTAAACTTCAAAAAGTCGTCTAATTGACATAGGAATTGTGACTTATAGTTATCATTCACCAATAGGGAAGTATTGAAACGCCATCTAGTGGCTCGCTTGGATAAACCACCTAAAGTGGCGCAGCACCATATTCCTTTGTGGTCTGAGAGGGCTATAGGCAATAACACAGCATGATCAACTTTCTGAAAAAGTAAAGGAGACGAGAACAAAAAATCAATCCTTGAAAACGTTTTATGTCTAGCTGAGAAGAAAGTGTAATCTTTTGATGAGGGATTGAGAGACCGCCATATATCTACAAGCCCCAGACTCCTAGCCCACAAATGTAAGGCATCAGTAGCTAATTCCTGCTCCCTGGAAGCAGTTGAGCTTGACCGATCAAGTTTAGCGTCCAATACTGCGTTCATGTCTGCTCCTACTATAAATGAAAAATCAGTCAAATCTAACATCTTCTGTGTTAATGTATCATAAAAGCAATTATCAAATGTATTTGGTGCATAGATAGATATAAGAGCAACTTTTTTTCCATACAATTCAACTTTCGCAATAACAATTCTGCCTGCATCATCCGCCCATAAATCCAACACCTTAACTTTGAGATTGCGTCTGCAAACAATGGCTACCCCTTTGGATTTTGTACTTGCCGTAGAGGAAGCAGATGAACACCTTTGGTTTTAATGAGTAAATTTGCCTAAATATTTATTCCTGCCAGTATTTTAGTCTGCGATATCAAAATCACAAAAAACTACATAGCATATATAATAGCCAAAAATAATAATAATAATAATAATAATAATAATAATAATAATCAAGAACAATTAAAAAAATAAAGAATATAGCAGTTAATAAGAATTATTGCTCATAATGCGGTCTAAACGCTGGACCGTTCTCATTTCGCTCCGCATATGGAACTTGAAGGATTTTTTTTTTTGCTAAGAGCAAACCAGAATGAAAATATTACATTATAATCCGTGTGTGTGCTCCTAATAATATATATATATATATATATATATATATATATATATATATATATATATATATATATATATATATATATGCCTAATGACTGTTTAATGACAATAGCATGCAGTAAGACTTTGTGTAAAGGTCTTTCTTTTAATTTTTGATGCATAGAGTAGCCTAAGACTATCCCACGTTTTGAAATTAGCTATCACTTTAAATTTTCTAATGGTTTTTAAGGATGTTAAAAGGTTATATTATAATGTTATTGTTGTTTTACTTCGTCCTTCCATCTCCGTTTACAAACCGACATTTTATTATTACAGTCACTTTCCAATCTGTCCCTTTGCGCCACCTGGCGGTAGTTTATTACACGCGACTGAATTTCAGTTAACGCAACGGCCCTGCGGCGGCGGTATGCGCGGCGGTAATACCCATTTTGGTTGTCCACCTACTGTATATGGGTCTTGCATGACATATTTATGGGCCAAGTGGGCATGGGTTTGAACTGGGAATGCACATATGGGTTCTGCATAGAATTTTTATGGGTCAAGTGGGCATGGGTTTGAACTGGGAATGCACATATGGGTCCTGCATAGAATTTTTATGGGTCAAGTGGGCATGGGTTTGAACTGAGAAAACATATATGGGTCTTGCATGATATATTTATGGGCCAAGTTGGCATGAGTTTGAACTGGGAACACATATATGGGTCTTATATATATTTATACAACAGTTCTGTCTGGTTCTCGAATCTGATTGGCTGATAGCCATGCGATATTTCAGCGATAACAGCACTCCTCCTACCTTTTCACTGTTTGTATCACTCCGCTTGAAGTGACCGTCATGGCGGCCGACCAAATCAACCGTAATTTTTACAAATACTACTTGTTGTACCACAAACTGTAGTTTTAATATTTTTTTAGGCGAGAATGTAGTAGAGAATGTAGATCCGAAATATGTGACTCATATTTAATAACAGCGCCTATTTTACAACTTGTTTTGACGTTTTCGGAGATGTGAGCTCCAGGGCATCAGCGGCCGTTCATTGCTTCTGTAAACGCCGAGAACAGCTTAATCTCGGCCAGTGCTTCATGGATTTGCCACTGGCTCTTATAGTGGTTAAACATGAGACATTATTCAATTTGAGTACATAGAACAGGCAATCTTTGGTCTTTATTAATCTATTATTTGTTCCAGAGCAAGTCGAATTGTGCTATGTTAAATTTGATAATAATAAACGACGTTATGTTACATCATTATATATAGCATATTGGCTTCAACTAGACGGGACATATCAGACGAAGACTCTTCTCCGCTCTTCAAATACGTAAAACATTAAACTTTATAAACATAGGGTTTTTTGAGTAAAGGAAACGCTTTACAAATTTTTTTTTTTTTTCAAACATCAGATCTTTATTTACCTTGGCATTGCATAGAGGAGATGTCCAAACTGCGTGCGCACTTCATTCACGAGGGGAGGCGGATTAATGTAATGAGGTTTGATTGACAGTTTGAGGATCCAATGGAGTTAAGAGGTTTTGTCACAAGCTCTTTAAAATCCCTTTCACTTGTTAAATATTTGTAAAACCCACATACAAGCGTAAATGTTTTTTTTTTTTTTTGTAAATAACTAGTGCTTTGTTTGACTGAACTGTACAATTGTACTTATTTGTTGTTCAATAAATATTATTTTATACAAATATGTCCATTAGTAAGTAATATGGATTGAGTGAAAGTTACATTAATACACCATTAGATGGCAGCAACACTTTACAGGAGAATGAGTCAGTGAAGCACAAGAGACTTTTAAATTGAAAGGAACTTTTGCAAAGGAAGTTTTTAGCGCTGTGGTGTTATACAAAGATCACTTTCCTCAGAGGACATTCAAACGGACTTTTATAATGGATATAATATTATGGACATCGACTTGAAGAATGAATGTAATGCAATATATCAGACACAGGTAATAGCCTACTCTCTCTCTCTCTCTCTCTAATACTGTATAAAATTCAATGTGTTTCAATGAAGCGACTCGACGTTCCTTCGTTACTAGTTCTAAAGTGACGTTTTAGAGTTAGTAACGGAGGCTTGGTCCAACTGACAACTTGAGATTTGAATCTCTTTTTTAAAGTCTTTTAACCCTCTTTTGTGCAGCACTACTTCCTTCCGCCACGGATTCAAATCTCAAGTTGTCAGTTGGACCAAGCCTCCGTTACTAACTTTAAAACGTCACTTTAGAACTAGTAATGAGGGAACGTTTAAAATCTCAAGTTGACAGTTGGTCCAGCATGCTGATATACAGCCATATCGCACGGCTACGAGTGTGATATTGCGTTTATACAACAGTTTGACGGCACGAGTGTGTAAATTCATATAAAAACTCGTATATCTATGGGTAAAAAAGAACATCAACAACACAAACGCCATGACTGTTTTGGATGTATTTTTTGGAGAGATGTTTTGTTTTGTTTTTTTTCAGACATTTTTAAAAAAAATAAAAAATTTTATTTATTTACCGGTACATTGTAAAATTAAAATTGTTAAAGATTTTGTTTGTTGTTCAGTGTATTATATAATGAGTGTATTTTGTATTGTATTTTTGGAGGTTTTTTTCAGAGATTTTTTTTAAATATATTTTTTAGTTTACCGTATGTTGTGACAAACGATAGTTCAAAGCATCAAGTGTCTTGTATTTATCTTGTACTTACATTCATTCTTCGTTTTTAATTTTTCTTAGATTGTGTCCTTAAATGAATGGTTGGGCTTACCTTACATGAATTGCCCAGTTAGGACCAACATAAGATCCTTACAGAGCCCACTTTAAGCCCATATGGGCATTCACGGTTGAATCCTGGTGCAAGCCCACTTTAAACCCCTTTAGGCAGGTGGGGACAAATGGGTCTGACACAAATTGCCCGGTTAAGACCCACATAAGACCCTTACAGATCCCACTTAAAACCCACCTGGGCATCCACTGCTGGCCCCCATGTGGATCCCGGGTGCAAACCCACTTTAAACCCCTTTGGGCAGGTGGGGCCCAAATGGGTCTGTCATGAATTGCCCGGTTAAGACCCACATAAGACCCTTACAGATCCCACTTAAAACCCACCTGGGCATCCACGGCTGGCCCCCATGTGGATCCCGGTTGCAAACCCACTTTAAACCCCTTTGGGCAGGTGGGGCCCAAATGGGTCTGACATGAATTGCCCAATTAAGACCCATGCAGTACCCTTACAGGTCCCACTTTTAGTACGTCTGGGCTTCCACAGCTTGCCCCAATGTTGATCCCGGGTGCAAGCCCATAATGGGGCCCACATTTGCCACCCATGAAGCCCTCATCTGGGCCCCACATGTCATTGCTGGCTGGGTGCGAATACCAACTCTGACTCTGTTATGTCTCAATATCCAAAGATTGTGTTGAAGTTAAAAGAATTGGATCTTTTGATTAAAAAACAGGATTGTGAGGTGGATATGACAAAGCTTAGAGTAGTGGAGAGGCAGGCTGATAGAGATATCCAGTTACATCAATTGGATTTGGAAGCACAGCATTTGACTGTAAAGCCAGTTCCAATTCCACATACTAGACTTACATCGGTCACCCTTACTGCTGGAAGAACAGACACTGAGGATTTTTCGCATACACCCTCTAGTGATAGTTTCAATGCCAGTAAGTATATAAGACTTGTGCCTCCATTCAGAGAAACAGAAGTCGACTCTTACTTTGTTGCATTCAAATGTGTTGCTAATAAATTAAGGTGGCCGAAGGATATGTGGGCTTTATTACTCCAGTGTAGCCTTACATGAAAAGGAAGTTTGCTCATCTCTACCTATAGAAAGCTCTTTTGACTATGACATGGTCAAGTCTGCAGTGTTACTAGCATACAAACTTGTCCCTGAGGCCTATCGTTACCAGGAAGTGGTTTCTTTTTTTCTTTCTAACATTGTTTTGGTAACTAAAAGTTATTGTATTTTCTTATATTAAATACATTTTATGTTAAAGGGAGCTGTAGGGAGGGGGTGCCACTTTTTCTTTTGTAATGTTTATGCCTGTTTTTGGTTAGCCAGGGAGTGGAGGGAATCCTATGTTGTTTATTTCTTCTACCTGCATAGTTCATTTAGTTTTCATTCTAACAGTTAGTAATTCTTTTGTTTGTTGTTTTGGACAACTGTTTGCTTCCATTTTCCCCTGCATAATTAAAATCAATTTTATATAAATGAGTGGCTCATTCACATTTCTGGGGCAGAGGACTGAAGGGAACCCTCCATGTTCTTTGGTTTTGCTTCTCTTTCAAATTTAATTTAATCTTGTTTACTGTCTCCCAACCATAGACTAGGAGAGCTTTTAACACTACAAATATAAAAGACAACCCTGACTCTTTTTGTTAAATGTCAGTTTTAATGGTCAATAATAGCCATTATGAAAGTATAAGCAGCTACAATATAGCAAATGATTCAGTCAAACATACAAAGTCAGTGCTCAAGTAGGCCACAACAGTAAACTATAATGCCTAACTATATAAAGTAATGAGATTTCACTTTTAGTTCAAATTATAGATTCATGAGACCAAACGTCACTTGATATAATTAATCTTTTGTAATTCTAACATGTTTAACCACTACAGAAACATCAGAACCAGTGGCAAATGTCAGAAGGATTAGCCGAGGTTAGGCTGTTCTCAGCGGGGTACATGGGCACCCAAACTCCAAATAGGCACTACTTTTAAAAATAAACCACAAATTTGAGCTTTAAACCAGTATATTCTTACCTGAAAAACTCTTTAAACTACATATGACATAATAACTGTAGTATGTAGTATGAATTACACGTTTTCTGCCTTACTATTGATGCTTGCTGGTTAGTGTGCGATGCACATCCGGGGATTTGAACTGTACTTGGCTAGATGTGCACTTTGAATTGGAACAGTACTTGGGCAGCAACTGATGATGTTTCACACAAGTACAGACAAGAGCACATATTGAGAAACGGCTAACTATGAATAAATGAATGAGGCATGTCGGGGTCGCTTCTCATCCACAATCTGGATAATTCAGCAGCAGCCACAGAGCAACAATGCCAACTGAATGTGGCGGGGCGGTGTAATTGAGACACAAGCCCAAGTTCTTGTTCACTAATAATAAAGTCCGACTACGCCACCCTAAGGATTAACCCCAGGGAAAAATAATACTCAAAACCACCCAAGTTGGGGAATATAGCACACAGGTTCGGTTCCCTCAAGATGAGGCCAGAGACATGAGTATAAAAAAAAAAAATACAAAATGTTTACAAAACAATGAATCACAGAATACACGAAACCCCACTTCAAACACAAGAACACAAATGACAAAAAGGGAAAAATATCAAACAAAACCAACTTGAGATAGTATGTATTTATGTAGGTAGATGTAAAACAAAGACGGAGTAATACCAGCAGGGGCTGAGGCTCCCAACGGCTGGGATCAAATGTAGAGTTTGGTTTCACAAGAGCACACTTCAATGCACACACACACCCGTGCACTTTAATCACACTATCAAACACTCAAGGTGTACACCGCACACGATGAAGGAGAACCACCACCACAAGGAGGAAGATCAAACCACCCGTGGAACCCCAGCTCCTGCAATAAATCAAAAAGAAAAATAACTATAATAATAAGCTGGACAGAAATGGCAATATGAACATCAATGCAGCAACTCCTCGCATAAGTGGCATCAACAAACCAAAGTGAGGAGAAGCAACAATGTAACCAGAAAATCAGATAGTTAAAATCACCTGAAATTGTTACAAACACCAACTTCTATACAGTAGATCACCACACGATTTGAATTGCATTCATAGATTGAACATGCACATATCGACAGATTGTAGTTTCACAACACAAAAAGAAAAAAACAATACCATCAAACAAATGTCCACAAACCTAAAAAGAAAAAAAGGTTAAATGATTCAACCAGGATAACTAATAATAACATAAACCAAAACGTGAAGCAGGGCGCTAGAAAGGCACGTAACAGAATCAAACCAGCAGTCCCCTTTAATAAACTTTGATGACTTCGTCGGCGCGGCTGTATGGACCGCCGCTGTTAACAGCGCGAAGACAGCAGCAAGTGCTCACAGCAGCAGACAAGCACGGCATAAACGATCACGGCAGCAAACAATCACAACATAGAACGAGAGGGAGAATCCTACATCGAACAAAAGGAGATGTTAAAAAGAGTAATATTATGCTCACCCAGATATAAATTGCCTTAAAAATACTTACCATCAGGATATCACGCCGAATAAAATGCTTCATAAGCACAGACTTGTCACCGTCATACCCACCGCTAACACCATGGGGTACAGGAAGTCGTGTATACTAAATTAGGCAAGTAAAACACCGCAGTAAAGATAGTTTGCGGTTTGATATTCATATTTCGTTTGGCTATAAATACGCAGTGCGCTGTCATAGACATGCAAATAATACCGAATATCGTTCTCCATGATTTGTGAATTAAGGTGACGCTGTCCTTTGGGCCGAAATCAGGTTTTTTTTTCATAGCGACTCTTAATTTTATAATGGCTATATCTCCAAATGTTGGACACTTAGAGGAATGAAACTGGTGTCATCTTCACCAGCTTGATCTGTGAATTTTTTCACAGCAAAGCTCTTGTCCGTAAACCCCTTGGTAAGTCCGCCAGTAAGGAATGTGAAATAAAGGCGTTCTTCATGTTTAACGTCTATTACCAATGAACACGCAGACTGCTGGAATAAAATAACATTGTTTTAGGTCGAGCTCGATTTGTGAGAACTTTCACAATAGCATTTTATCTCGTGGTCGTGTTTCTCTTTGCTCTGCCCTCCGTTTTTTGTATAATATATATATATATACAGATGTACAGATAATGTACATCACTATTCTCATCTGTGAAAACTTTCACAGTTGAGTTTTGGTCAGCTGACCCATCCCTGGGTCATGTACCTCACTATACTGACCTGTGAAAACTTTAACAGTTCAGTACGGGTCAGCTGACCCTTCCCTGGGTCATGTACCTCACTATACTGACCTGTGAAAACTTTCACAGTTCAGTACGGGTCAGCTGACCCATCCCAGGGTCACTAGCATCACTTTTCTGATCTGTGAAAACTTTCACAGTTGAGTTTTGGTCAGCTGACCCTTCCCTGGGTCACTAACATCACTATACTGATCTGTGAAAACTTTCACAGTTCAGTACGGGTCAGCTGACCCATCCCAGGGTCACTAGCATCACTTTTCTGATCTGTGAAAACTTTCACAGTTCAGTACGGGTCAGCTGACCCTTCCCTGGGTCATGTACATCACTTTTCTGATCTGTGAAAACTTTCACAGTTGAGTTTTGGTCAGCTGACCCGTACTGAACTGTGAAAGTTTTCACAGATCAGAATAGTGATGCTAGTGACCCAGGGATGGGTCAGCTGACCCGTACTGAACTGTGAAAGTTTTCACAGATCAGAATAGTGATGCTAGTGACCCTGGGATGGGTCAGCTGACCAAAACTCAACTGTGAAAGTTTTCACAGATCAGAAAAGTGATGCTAGTGACCCAGGGAAGGGTCAGCTGACCCGTACTGAACTGTGAAAGTTTTCACAGATGAGAATAGTGATGTACATTATCTGTACAAGGTCATTTATATATATATATATATATATATATCATATTATACAAAAAACGGGGGGCAGAGCAAAGAGAAACACGACCACGAGATAAAATGCTATTGTGAAAGTTTTCACAAATCGAGCTCGACCTAAAACAATGTTATTTTATTCCAGCAGTCTGCGTGTTCATTGGTAATAGACGTTAAACATGAAGAACGCCTTTATTTCACATTCCTTACTGGCGGACTTACCAAGGGGTTTACGGACAAGAGCTTTGCTGTGAAAAAATTCACAGATCAAGCTGGTGAAGATGACACCAGTTTCATTCCTCTAAGTGTCCAACATTTGGAGATATAGCCATTATAAAATTAAGAGTCGCTACGAAAAAAAAAAACTGATTTCGACCCAAAGGACAGCGTCACCTTAATTCACAAATCACGGAGAACGATATTTGGTATTATTTGCATGTCTATGACAGCGCACTGCGTATTTATAGCCAAAAGAAATCTGAATATCAAACCGCAAACTATCTTTACTGCGGTAAGAAAAACTGTTAAATATACTATACTCACTTTATACTAACCATGCAACGAGCTATTAACATTGCATACCTGAGAGGCAAACAGTCATCAAAACCCACCAAGCAGCACAAAAAGGGCAGCAGCGCCAGAATATCGAAACTGCACTCTAATTAAACAAACAGTTTTCAGATTATGCACGCCAACAATGTCTAAGTCACCATATTAAAACACAGCACACTTACCCACAGCCACCGTCAACACAGCCAAAACAAAAGGGGAAAACGGACGTGACGCATCCCAGGTAAGAGCCAATCGGCCTTTAAATAGGAGGTACTATTCACTGATAGGCAAACACTGCTGTCAATCACCTAATCCTGTTACATATAGGTGGAGAGATCTGACTCTCCAAATTAGACAGAAGAGACACTGTTGCTCAGCACATAAAGATGAACTACTTATCATGATTTCAGACTGTGGTGATGTGGTTTCTCCACTGCATGGATCTTCATGTGTATCTTCAGGTGGTTTTTAAAAGAGAAACTCTTTCCACACTGATCACACGTGTGCGGCTTCTCTCTGCTGTGGATCTTCTCATGAGTTTTCAGAGATGATGACATACTGAATCCCTTGCCACACTGTGAACACTTGTAAGGTTTTTTCCAGTGTGAATTCTCTGGTGCAATTTCTGGTGGTCCAGAAATCAGGTTATGTGACATACCTGGGTATGTTTAAGAGTAAGTTCAATTTGCGGTTCCAAAAACTGAGGAAACTTTTAGGGTATGTAAGTAGCCGTAGCAACTTGCTCTCTGAACATAACCTGCTCCGGAGCAGCTCATGTTCAAGGGTTAGTTAGCTTAAGAAGAATTCAGATGCGTATTATATTATCAATATGGTTATATTATTGTATCTAAATTTGTTATTTAGTTACAGTTATATACACAATGTTATATTATATAATATATAAATGTTTATTCAATTCTAATAAATGAATTTATTTTATTGTCATTTCACACATGGATCTGCTTTTTATCCTTTATAACAGGACATTTTCTATGCTATAATTTCTATAATTAAATACATATCATATATGTGATATCTTATTAAATAATTAGCATCAAACAAACAATATTAAGATTAAAAATTATTTCACAACCACCCAGTGGTGATTTGCACCAAGTAGGTTATGTAAATCGCCATTAAACAAAAGAAGAAGAATGAAGTAGAATGGGGCGCTTTTTCTTAGCGTCTGTTTCCTTGGTGAATCATCGATTTGTCGCTCTGTTGAGAATGTCTTGTGTGTTAACCGGGAACACACTGGGTTGGCTGAATTTACTCCCGGACGCATTTTTGGAACCAGCACACCTCGAGTGAGCAAGGTTTGGGTTAATCAACCGAGAGTTCAGGGTATATGTGACAGTAAGTTAACCCTGCTTTCTGGAATACGTCACCCCAGATCTGCCCAAATCAAAAATAAATCAGTTACTGTGTTTGTTTTTATAGGGTTAAAGTCCAGATATCAAACTGTAGTGTCTGCATCAAATGAAATGTACAAAAGTGATTTTACAGAAAACCCAGTAGATGAAATGTGTATGTTTAATGTTTCAAATTACTTTTCTGAAAACACAATGTTTTAATGTGTCATCATCATTTAGTCTATATATAGTCCCTATATTAACCCTTTTTGTATTTCACCCATAAACTACATGCATTCAGAATTTATATCGGTCTATCATAAAGCAACTGATGCTAATTCAGAACTTTATTCTGTTTCTCCATTAAAATATTGACAGATATTAGAAAAGTAGTAAAGAACTGTAAGAAAAACAGTTAAAAGCACAAAGACAAAAATAATTGTTAATATTTGAGGTCCACAAATCCCCTGAGTCTGTTGACAGCAATGAAATGAGCTTTAAGTGTCAATTTACAGCAGATCTGAAGACATCAGCATAATAAATGAGGTGAAAACAGGAACTATTGACATGAAATAAAGAGTGTTTTCAGCAGTTTCTCTGTTAATATTGATGATCCTCAGACTATCAACACTCATTCAGATTCAGATCATCTCACTACATTCTGAGTGTTTGCTGTTAGAAACTGATTATTGGAGTCAGGATATATGAGAAAATCCTATAAACTGCTCTACTGAAAGACAATACTGATATTTACATATTCTGACTCAAATAATCAGTTTCTAACAGCAAACACTCAGAATGTAGTGAGATGATCTGAATCTGAATGAGTGTTGATAGTCTGAGGATCATCAATATTAACAGAGAAACTGCTGAAAACACTCTTTATTTCATGTCAATAGTTCCTGTTTTCACCTCATTTATTATGCTGATGTCTTCAGATCTGCTGTAAATTGACACTTAAAGCTCATTTCATTGCTGTCAACAGACTGAGGGGATTTGATGACTACAAATATCTACATTTAAATCTGTCTTTATGTGTAGAACTGTTTTCCTTACCATTATACATATTATGTATAATATGTTATCATTTATATATAAAACAAACCCCGTAACTAATATATATTTTTTATTTTGGCAGATCAGCTCCTCCCACACTGGGATTCATCATCAGTGAAGCTTGTCCCACAGTAGTCACATCACCAGTGAAGTTCCTCCCACTGGAATACATCAATAAATGCTGGAATATTCCCATTAAAGGAGCATCAGGAAGAGCTGAAACCAGTAAAGAATACAGATTATTTTACATTTATTTTATATCTGGTTCAAAATTTGCAATAATGTAACCAAAATTTTAGACAAGTTTCAAAATAGAAAAAAATAGTAATATCAGCCCTTAATAGTTAAAGTTTTAGTATAATAAATATCAATCTAAAAGTTGGTGTCAAAATATGGCAATAAATATGTCATTCATCAACATATTTAAGTAGTTATAGTAGTAGTTCATAGTTCTCACTACAGAAAAATGGTGATGATCTATAATGTTTTAAATATAATAATTGTTTCAGGGACATATAAAAAGGCATCAAAGTGATCAGTATATTTTATAGCAGTCATCTACTTCAGTACATGAAGGTTCACTTTTATGTTGTTTCACTTCATAATCCTCATTTTAAATCACTTTAATATACTGAAAATTAACTTTTTCTTTCATTTCAGAGCTGATGGAAGAGAGTGAGGAGAGTGAAAAACTGACTGAAGTGGAGGAGGAACATCATGTCCTGGAGAAAAACCTTTGAGTCGCTCAAAGACTAAAAAGACATTTTTAAAGAAAAGAAGAGACAAGAAATCTACAACCTGCACTCAGTGTGGAAAGAGTTTCTCAACCAAACAATATCTTGAGATTCACATGAGAATTCATACAGGAGAGAAGCCATTCACATGTGATCAGTGTGGGAAGAGTTTCACACAAAAAGGACATCTTAAGGAACACGTGAAAGTGCACACTGGAGAGAAGCCACACACATGTGATCAATGTGGGATGTGAGTTTCACAACAAAACAAAGTCTTGAGATTCACAGTGCAGTTCATACCAGAGAGAAGCTGTTAGCATGTCATGAATGCGGCAAAACGTTTCTCTGGGCATCAAACCTGAAGAGACACCTGAGAGTTCATACAATGGAGAAGCCACATTCATGTTCTGTGTGTGGAAAGAGTTTTTCAAAGCTGTATTATTTATATCAACATGAGAAAATACACACTGGTGTGGGAGAGTACATGTGCTTTGAGTGTGAGAAGATTTTTATTTCAGCAAACCAATTAAAGCTGCACCAGATAATTCACAATGGAGAAAAACCTTTCAAGTGTTCACACTGTGACAAGAGATTCAGTGATTCATCAAATCTTAAAACACACGAGAGGATCCACACTGGAGAAAATCCTTACAAGTGTTCACAGTGTGGCAAGGGATTCAGTATGTCATCAAATCTGAAACGGCATGAGAGGATCCACAGCAGAGAGAAGCGGCACACACACGTGTGATCAGTGTGGAAAGAGTTTCTCTTTTAAAAATCAGCTGAAGATACACATGAAGATCCATGCAGTGGAGAAACCACATCACGATAAGTAGTTAATCTTTATGTGCTGAGAAACAAAGTAGTTTCCTTACAGCCATAATATGTGGCAGGACAGTTTGATGTGGTGGTTGATTGGAAAATCTGAATCTTCTCCTGAAACTACAACAGAACGATCAAATCACTCTTAAAACAGACTGTATAGATTTTTCCCTTAAGGTCATTGTGACTAACTAGTGACTTAAACTTAGTGAACAAACTGCCATGTTTCTATTATTGTCATTTACAACATAACAATAAAACATCCTACAACTTACTATTAACTTGTTGATGCTCATCTTCATTCTTTCCATGATAAATCTCCCTCCATTTCCCATCATCATTCCTTCGATCTTCTGCAGTAGTTCTTGTACCTGAATGTCTGATTTACTCTTGATATTGAAACAGTAAAATTGTCCTCCACATTCAGTCAACATCACAATCTTTTAGTTTTAGATGTTCATCAATGCCTGTTCCAGATCCTCCAGTTCATCTCCAATCAGCCGATCTAAACAATGATCAATCAATATTGGAATTAAATGTTTTAATGTTTGACCTGAGAGCCTGTTTACATTCAAACTGGATTGAGTCTGAATCAGATCTGAATCATTGTTTTATTAGTGAATTAGACACATTTATCAGATGAAACTCGCCTGCAGTTTCATGCCCTTCTGAAAAACACATTCACACTTACAGAAAATTCACTTCAACACAGTTTGATCTGAATCAGGACATATTGATGTGTTTTACTGAAGTGTCTCTCTCACCTCTGAACATGCTCTCATGACTGTAATGAAAGAAAAGAAGCATTGAGCATCATTCATAATGTTAATGAACGTTTCATTGATTAACACTACATGAGTTTGTCTTCACATTAAACTGCAGCTCTAATGATTTATAGTTAATACCAAAGAACGTATTCATCTGTTTTAATGTTTAACCCTTAGGGGACTAAGCCCTTTTTGCACCGTTTTCTCTATTTTTACATTAGGGCTTATAAACCATATGTAAAGGAGATGGAACACCCTGTGTTTGGTATCTATGGATTCAGAAGACCCTAAGCTACCATAAGCATGCATGTAATGTGTTTATAAAGGAAGTATGAGTGAAAGAAAATGTACAATAAACTAGAGAATTTCAAAAACGAAAATTAGATTTTTGTCATTTATTACTGAAAATCACACATCACACAATATAGAACAGTTTTTGAACAAAAAAAAAAAATATATATTTTTCAAACTCTTTTCTTGACAGAAATGTGTTATTGTTTAATAAAATGTGTAAAGAACAATTAAATAATTAACTTTTTTTACAAACAGTCCTAGGCATGCCAGTGAGCAAAGCAAGGCCTCTCCATCGGTGTAAAAGCTGTCTGCTCCAGATTTCTCCTCGTCACTTTCCAGTAATTGTTCCAGAGCTTGTTCTGCCGTAAATCTTTTACTGCTTGCCATTTTGATAAAACAATTCTGTAATAATGCTATATCTCTCTCGAATTTATCTCTTTGTGCTCGCTAATACTCCGATCGCTCTCTGTAACACTCCGATCGCTTTCTGCTTTCTCCACCTGATGCTGATTCTCCGATCGCTTATTGATTACACCCGGCTGCCGGTCTTTTACTATAGGCCATTCTGCTTTTACCAGGCTACAGCAGAGCTACAGAGTCCTCTGAATGGCTAGAATACATCATGGTAACCTTCCTCTGATTGGGTTAGAAAAATATTCCTCCCAGCGGCAATTTTTACATTGGTTGTTGCGTGTTGAATCTGCCTAACATAATCGTTTTCATTGGCCTGTATACGCAATGGTATTGCACAATAAGGGAAGCATGTTTAATATACAAACCTGTTTTCAGTGGAATCTGAGGAAGACGGCAAAAAAGAACGCATCTCTCTAGCATTAACAGTTTTTGAGATAACTACACATTTGTAAAAGTACGCCATTTTGGGCGGTACCGCCCAATCCGTCCCTCAAGGGTTAGACAGAAAATATGATTGAGTTGTCTAGAGAGATTGAGTTGATTTACTGCATCTGCAGAATCACAGATGAATCTCATCTGTAAATCTCATAATTCAGATTCACACAATGAGAAGTGATAAAATGATCAGAAGAGAAAGAAATAACAGGATTGTAGGATTTCTAGGATTGTTGGAAGGGAAACACTAGCCCTGGCGGACCGGTCAGAACCCAGGAGCTCAGTCAACCACAGTTCTATCATTTGATGACTTTACTGAAGCATTTGTGTGTGGTCTGTAAAAAAAATTAGTATGCGTATTTGGCGTGCTGTCCGAGGATTTGGCCCAAACCCAGAGTACTCCCCAAAAATTGCAAACCAATGCAGGACAGCAGCCAGAAACATTACTGATGTCCACCAAAAATTGCACTGCGTAGACTGATTGTGCTGTTTGGTGGGTTAGTTTGAATGGCCGGGAAAGTTCTCGTCATATTTGATGAAAACAATGCTGCAGCAGTGAAGGCGAGTTTAGACAGGGCTGAGCTCCAGCAGTGGAGAGAATATCCAGAGGAACTGAGCTCCTGCAGGAGCCGAGGCGACATCACTGCTGCGGCAGTGGAGAGAATATCCAGAGGAACTGAGCTCCTGCGGGAGCCGAGGCGACATCACTGCTGCAGCAGTGGAGATATTAGCCAGAGGAACTGAGCTCCTGCGGGAGCCGAGGCGACATCACTGCTGCGGCAGTGGAGATATTAGCCAGAGGAACTGAGCTCCTGCGGGAGCCGAGGCGACATCACTGCTGCGGCAGTGGAGATATTAGCCAGAGGAACTGAGCTCCTGCGGGAGCCGAGGTGACATCACTGCTGCGGCAGTGGAGATATTAGCCAGAGGAACTGAGCTCCTGCGGGAGCCGAGGTGACATCACTGCTGCGGCAGTGGAGATATTAGCCAGAGGAACTGAGCTCCTGCGGGAGCCCAAGGTGACATCACTGCTGCGGCAGTGGAGATATTAGCCAGAGGAACTGAGCTCCTGCGGGAGCCGAGGTGACATCACTGCTGCAGCAGTGGAGATATTAGCCAGAGGAACTGAGCTCCTGCGGGAGCCGAGGTGACATCACTGCTGCGGCAGTGGAGATATTAGCCAGAGGAACTGAGCTCCTGCGGGAGCCCAAGGTGACATCACTGCTGTAGCAGTGGAGAGAATCGCCAGAGGAACTGAGCTCCTGCGGGAGCCGAGGTGACATCACTGCTGCGGCAGTGGAGATATTAGCCAGAGGAACTGGGCTCCTGCGGGAGCCCAAGGTGACATCACTGCTGTAGCAGTGGAGAGAATCGCCAGAGGAACTGAGCTCCTGCGGGAGCCGAGGCAATATCACTGCTGCTGCAGTGGAGAAAATAGCCAGATAAACTGAGCTCCTGTGGGAGCCGAGGTGCATCACTAATGCAGCAATGATAGAAAAAATCCATTTTATTGGAATGATGGTATTATTTGAGTTGGATATGGTGGCTTGTAGGTATGTGTGAGAGAATGAGCTGGAGCTGAAACTAGCTGATAAGTGTTTGTTGGGAAGCAATTAGATTGGATATAGTTCTTAAAGCTTCAGATGACCAGTGACCAAGTGTTTGAATCTGATGCTGGGAGAGGCCTTTTTGGGTGGCTGTAGTTGCTGCTCCTATGGGGAATGGATTGTAGAGTTCTAGGGGAGTAGCTAGTAGGAATTCCTGTTTACAGGGTTTCTGCAGGAATCTTCAAATCTAATTTAATGCTTTTTAATGCCTTTTTTAATGCCATTTTTACCGTATTTAATGCCATACACGACCCATGACTAATCATTTTATATTTATATATATATATATATATATATATATATATATATATATATATATATATATATATATATATATATATACACACACACATATACACACGCACTCAATTGCAACCAGTTTAACTATAATGCAATGATGAAAGTACAGCATATCACTCTGAACTGAATTAGAAATGGCTCAGGACACAGCTTAATTTGTCAATGTATTTAAATCTATCAGCTTGGATAATGAAGGAAAAAAAAAAGCTCACAAACTGAACTTTTAAAGGCTAAAACTTAATCTATGTAAAGTTAAAATCAAAACGGTACAATTTCTAATAGACTTTGAGTAAGAGAGAACTAGAGCATTTTCCCCCTTAACTATTAATAATAGTAATAAGTCAGAGTGGCATGTGAGAAATGGTCTAATCAATGGCCTCTTCCCCTGAAAAATCACTACCATACATTTCAAGCCACTTAGACAGTAATCAACAATTATACCACTTAAATCAGTCAAAAGAGACAGGGTTTTGTGACAAAACATTGCATGACAACAAATCATCTGCACAAAAAACAAAATCAAAGTGAACTTTAACAGCAGATCTCAAGCTGATGAGGGAGACTGAATCATATACAGGTGTTTTTTGATCAATTCAATCCCTAAGAGTGTGCATTTGCAAACTCTAAATGGGTTACATGCACCACCTTTAAAATGAGTCATGTTGTTTAACAGAAATTCTACTACTAAGTTGAGAGCCACAATTATTCAAAAAAGCTTTCTTTTGTAAAAGTGTGTGCAAACCAACAAACCAGTAACTGTAACAGAGTAATTGTAAGTGTGTAATTATAACGAAATGTAAGCTGACTACCACCTTGGACTTCAAGAAGAGAATAATTTTAAACATCAGAAAGACGGCTCTTCAATACGCTCTAAACTTTTTAAAAGCATTCAATTAAAATTCAAGTGCTATAGAAATAGCAGTTTAACTGTTTAAAGGGTTAGTTTACCCCAAAATGAAACTTCTGTCATTTATTACTCACCCTCATGTCGTTTCACACCCGTAAGACCTTCATTAATCTTCGGAACACAAATAAGGATATTTAATTGAAATCCGATGGCTCCGTGAGGCCTTCATAGGGACCAATGACATTTCCTCTCTCAAGATCCATTAATGTACTAAAAACATATTTAAATCAGTTCATGTGAGTACAGTGGTTCAATATTAATATTATAAAGTGACGAGAATATTTTTGGTGCTTCAAAAAAACTAAACGACTTATTTAGTGATGACCGATTTCAAAACACTGTTTCAGGAAGATTCGGATCATAAATGAATCAGTGTGTTGAATCAGCTGTTCGGAGCGCCAAAGTCACGTGATTTCAGCCACTGGTGGTTTGACACGTGATCTGAATCATGATTCGATACGCTGATTCATTATGCTCCAATGCTTCCTGAAGCAGTGTTTTGAAATCGGTCATCACTAAATAAGTCGTTATTTTGTTTTTTTGGCGCTCCAAAAATATTCTCGTCGCTTTATAATATTAATATTAAACCACTGTACTAACATGAACTGATTTAGATGTGTTTTTAGTACCTTTATGGATCTTGAGAGAAGAAATGTCATTAACTCTCTATGAAGGCCTCACAGAGCCATCGGATTTCAACTAAAATATCTTAATTTGTGTTACAAAGATTAACAAAGGTCTTAAGGGTGTGGAGCAACATGAGGGTGAGTAATAAATGACAGAATTTTCATTTTTGGGTAAACTAACCCTTTAAGAGAATTAATGGTGCCTTAATTCGGATGTTTTTAGTTCCAACTCTGACTCAAGATTTTTCAATTCATTGCATTTTTCCTTGTATCTCCTCCGTAGAGTATTAGATTTTGTGATCATTTGAGCCATGAGTGTGTTTGATTTGTTTTCGGCCTGCTCAGCGAGTTGATCAGCATCCTTCTGAAGGCTGGCGCACACCTCCATCAACACCCCCCTTTTCTTTTTCAGTTCTTCCAGCTCATCTTCCAATGCTTTTCTCTTTAATCCACGCATAGCTCCCTCTCTCTTCCTCCTCTCTTCATCAAGGTAGATCCTGTATCTGGTCCTAGCTGAGGCTACAGAAACCAGTAGTTCCTTTGTGAGGGACACTTTGAGAACCCCCCCAGAAGCGCTTACTTGGTCGCAGACCAGTCTCTGGGCCTCAACAGTTTCTTCTTTTATATTGCAAGTCTCTACTTCCCTGTTTACCGAGAAGCCTCTCTCTACTGTAGCTTGCCCGTGAGATAACAACAGGAGGCGCTGAAAGAAACGCCAAAGGTCAGGATAAGATGCATTGACACTTTGATGAAGAAAAGTATCAAGCCGTTGCTCCATGTGTTTGAAAGAGAGGAACTCTTCACTTTTGCCATTCAGAGCGAGAAAGTTGTCAAACTGCTGCACAACAGCATCACCTTCAATGAACAAAAACAAAGTAATTAAAATCAAATCAATTTAAAAAGGATGGTGGTTTAGTTATATCTAATACAGGATATTGATGTAAATTTTTGTATAATCAGAATTTGAACATGAAGACTAATGCATATAAAATATGAAACATCTTCAAATTATTTTATTTAAAGGGTTAGTTCACCCAAAAATGAAAATTCTGTCATTTATTACTCACCCTCACGTCGTTTCACACCTGTAAGACCTTCGTTAATCTCCGGACCACAAATTAAGATAGTTTTGATGAAATCCGATGGCTCAGTGAGGCCTACATAGCCAGCAATGACATTTCCTGTCAAGATCCATAAAGGTACTAAAAACACATCTAAATCAGTTCATGTGAGTACAGTGGTTCAATATTAATATTATAAAGTGATGAGAATATTTTTAATGCGCCAAAAAAACAAAATAACGACTTATTTAGTGATGGCCGATTTCAAAACACTGCTTCAGGAAGCATCGGATCATAAATGAATCAGTGTGTCGAATCATGAATCGGATCACATGAAATCTGGTGACTGGCGCTCCGAACCGCTGAATCAACATTTATGCTCTGAAGCTTCCTGAAGCAGTGTTTTGAAATCGGCCATCACTATACAAGTCATTATTTTGTTTTTTTTGCCACACTAAAAATATTCTCGTCGCTTTATAATATTAATATTGAACCACTGTACTCACATGAACTGATTTAAATACGTTTTCAGTACCTTTATGGATCTTGAGAGAAGAAATGTCATTGCTCCCTATGAAGGCCTCACGGAGCCATCAGATTTCATCTAAAATATCTTAATTTGTGTTCTGAAGATCAACAAAGGTCTTACGGGTGTGGAACGGCCTGAGGGTGAGTAAATGACAGAAATTTCATTTTTGGGTGAACTAACCCTTGGTATATACTAGGGCTGGGCGATATATCGCATGCAATGTCACACGCATTTCATCAGTAAAGCCGGTTCCCTGATTACCGCTAAATCGCCATCACCTGCTTTCAAATGGAGCGGCATTTAATAGACAGAGCCGTAGATCACTGTCTCTGTCTATTAAATGCCGCTCCATTTGAAAGCAGGTGATGGCGATTTAGCGGTAATCAGGGAACCGGCTTTACTGACGAAATGCGCATGACAATCGCATACAATATATCGCCCAGCCCTAGTATATACAGAGAACGCAGTTTATGCATACAACCTTTATTTTCCTATAATAATCCTACCAGCTGAAACTCCTCCTGCCAACTGCTTGTCCTGCAGAAACCTTTGAACTAGAGACTTCATCTTTCCCTTGCACCATTCTGGGTCTCTGCTCATGATGGAGGGGTCTAAGCATGCTATCTGCCTGACAGTGGGGTATTTCAAAGGGCTCTTTTCTTGCAATTTCTTATTGATTCTGGAGAGGCACATTATGCAGTCCCTTCTAAATTCAAGAGCAGTGAGGTCACCTACTCTGTTGCTTGATTTGCTCTGAAGAGCCTATCAAGGAGGGATAGCACACATCATGTTAGTAATGTATCAGGAATGAATACAGCGTAGTTTAACGCATGTATACATATAAAACAGTAACAATGCATTTACCTTAAGGACAGAGTCAGCACCCAATCCAATGTCAGCATGGCTTGCGCTGACCCAGTTCTTCTGGTCATCAGTGTCAAGTTTGGTCAGTTTAAAGGGAGTGATGTCTTCTAGTAGCTCCCTTTTGATGAAACGTCTCAACAGACTCTACAAAATGAAAACAAATTTGTCTAATTATTTAGCATCCTGTTAACCAGCTTTATTATTCAATCCTACACAGGTATTATGCAGTTATTCAATGTGGTATATCCACTTCAAAAGATCATAAACAAAAATAGCCATTTAAGCAAAGCAGAAATTACATTATTACCATCATCAACTCTGTCAAGTCTTTGCACAGAAATGGCAGGACTGGCTCATCGGTCTGGTATTTCTTCAAGAACGGACAAAACGTTCTGGATACTGCCATGAAAAACTGAAGTTTGGCTAAGATCAGGGGATCTTTATTTGCTGCTTCAATGGTATCAAAAGAAGAGGTTCCTGGGTTTGGTAGCTCTTTTCTTTTGACTGCTTCCACATACTGTTTAAGCTGTGGCCATACCTCAATGGCTCTCTCCGCAACAGGCAGATTTTCTACCCATCTGTGTCCACAGAATGGGAGTGGAAAAAGAGATGAGCCAGTAAGTTTTGTATAATCTTCTCTTCTTGCAGGGACATTGTGAAAAACAAAGTGCATTGCTCTCAGAATTTTCTCAATATTCCATATGGAGAAGCCAGTCTTGAATGAATTGTGTACTGTGTGCAGTCCACAGCTCCCAACAGAAATAAGCTGCCGACCTCCATGTAGTTCACCATGTTCTTGCTGGAGATTATTGAGAAACTTGAAGTTCACATTTGGGCCGTCCATACTAATGGAAAGGAGATGCTTCAGGTCTAGTAGGTGCACACATTTCTGAGAACAGAAATAAATTATTTGACTTGAAATGTGGAATGAAAATATGTTACACACATAGTGGATTATTACAAATTTGCTCTAATTAAAAAAAAAAAAAAAAAAAAAAAATTTAAAGCACCATCAAAAAGAAATTAGAATCACTAGAGAATAAGTTTGCAATTGATCACAACCAAGGTGAAAAAGTTTCTATAATGTATTTAAAGTACTATTTTCACAAAATTCTGCTTTAGTACTTCTTAAGAACATAAGAGTACTCAACTGTGCTACTTTGAGACACCATGAAATAAACTGCTTTTAACATACTATCTCTGTATATATATATATATATATATATATATATATATATATATATATATATATATATATATATATATATATATATATATATATATATTCAGTAACCACTTATGGTACACTTAAATCCATTGTGCATTGTTCAAACTCCTCAATTTTTATTTATTTATTTATTTATTTATTACATATGGAGAACAGTCATTGAGGAAACTGATGCTCCAGGGCCTAATAACAAATTAACTATCAGACAACTGACACATGAAGACTGTAATACAAGGGTTGTCCACTAGATGGAGACACAGGATAAGAAATCTTTTAAGCCTAATCTTTAATTTTCCGTTTCTATAAGATAGAATGAAAAATTATATGCATTAACAAAAGTACAACTATACTTACTTTGAAATGGTGCAGCAGATCCTCAGTCTTTGAATGTCCCATGAACTGTGATCCAAAATAACGTGACTGGACACAACCAGCCTCCCAAAATCGAACATGGACATCTAGTTGCTTATTTTTCGTTGACTGATTGAAACTCTCATCAAACATCAACACAAATGGACCTGCGTTGTTAACTGCAGAAACCAGTTCATTTTTGAAGTGTGGGGCAAGTCCAAATTTTAAAATGTAGCTGGTTTTGTCCTTGCCACAAGAGAAAGATTTGACGATTTCAGAATCAGGAAACATTGCCTGGAACAACTCAGAAATGCCTTCATTGGACGAGTAAGAGTGATGATGAACGGCAGTGTTCAGACACCAGAGCACCTCCGCCCGCAAAGTCTCATTCGACCCGAACGCTGATCGAATGTCGCTCGATTTTCCGGTAGTCGCTCCACAAACGGTGGTGACTACAGCAGCAGTTGTTGTGGTACTTGAAGCAGTTGTTGTTGTAGAAGTTTCGGTCACGCCAAAAAAATTACTCATTGTCAATTGCTGACGGCCTTTTAATGCCGATTTGTGGCTGTCCGACTTCATATGGGACTTCAGGGCGTTGATGCCCATTGTTGCCAATTTAATAGATTTTTTACACAGGCAGCAAAAAGCTTCATCATTGCTATTTTTAACGGGCTGTAACCATGGTTTAAACTGCTCTTCTTCCAGCCATTTATCCTGAAATTTGCACTTTCCCATTTTGTTTTTTTACTGCGTCACATTCCGCTGTCGTCTCGTTCACTCCAAAAAGCCCGCGCAACGGCAATTTTGCACCGGCCGGAAGCACTTACCAAATTGGTTCCGCATGATCGTCACACTAATGTACATAAGCGTTTTTACGACATAAAATAAAAGTTATTAATTATGAAGCCTGTATTTAAAATAAATTGCTTCTATAAAATTTTCTTTGAAACAATCAAAAATTTTAATGCCTGGAGGAATCAAATTTAATGCTTTTCAATGCCATTTAAGGCCTTAATTTTGACAAAATCCATTTAATGACTTTTAATGCTTTTCAATGCCCCGCGGATACCCTGTGTTTAGAACAGTTTGGACTGTTTAGGAAGGTACATAAATATCCTATTGATTACTTATGCTGTGAAGCCTGGAAATGAACTGTATTCAAGTTAAAGGGTCATGAAACCCCAGAATACATTTTTTGAGCTGTGAACAGATATGTATAGGCTGCACATCATTGAAAACTCTAAAGGTACTAATTTTATATAAAAGTTTTTATTTCAAATTTATTTTTATTTTATTTAAAAGTTAAAATTAGTTATTTTTGCATTTTTCAGATCGATTTCTATCTTCCGGTTAGAAAAGCAAAGTCGGAGCAACGTCACAAAATCTGACGTCATCGTATACTACCGGCAAGATCCGGAGTCCTGGTTGGCTCCAAGTATGGGCTGGTTGAACATGCTGACGTCAACAGTTTCTACATTTATTCATGAGAAAAAGCTAATTCAATCCAATCACTGTGCTGTAGCATAAGATTATAATCGTGGTATTATGCAAGAGGAAGTATCACTTCTCTTGCCTCTGTCTCTTGTCATTCAGAGACATATCGTTGGTGTTCGTTTCCTCAGTGCTATAACACAATGTGTTTTCCTGCGACCAGAGCAGAAGTTTGGGTGCCTGCGGTTTGTGTTGCTGTAATCTACCAGCACAAATTGAAAATATGTTCGCTTGAGATTGCATTACAATGGAGAATTCAAATATCACAAAAGCGCTGTTCATCACCTCTGCCTTCGGACACGCAAGCCGTATGTATGTTTCCCCCAGCACAGCAGCACATTAGTGTTGTTTTGTTTTTTGCCCACGATGCAATCAGAACTGAAGTTTGAATACGAACACATGAAAAATATGATTGTTATGCTATACATGCGGAGTGCCCGTATGATCGGTATCAGCGCAGAGCTTCGCGTTGTGTTTAACAAACACTAGCCACGTGGCTCATAGCTCATACAGAATAAATTATTCATGTTTAAAGTTTTTATAGACATATTTCACACATTCGCCTGCACCAAACATGAACCAGCACAGTGTATGCACACATATTTCATTAAGTCTTCTTCAAATTAATTGTATGTGCAAACTGGACACTGATACAATGGTGTAGCTGAACGCAATGATACAATTATTCTAATAGACAAAAGACTGATTTTGAGAGTGCAGTGCTCGTAAACGTAATCAAAGTAGCCTATTGTTAGCCCCATTAAATATTCTTTCGCATTTCTCCCTTGAGCTTGGGAGTTTGTTGTCATTTTCTCTGTGCTCATATATTAATATTCATTATTGTGTATAATGAGTGTGTTTTGTGCTTCATTTGGTTGTTCTCTCCCCTCTGGCTTGCTGAAGGCCTGCTGCGGCAGCCTGATGTTGGAGGAAGGCCTATTCCTTCACGGGAATAGGCAGCATTGCCCAAGACTCGAGCTTGGTGCTCGACTGCCTTGTTGTCCATTTCTTTATGGCAGTAATGATAGAATGGGCAGGACTAGGGAAATACACGGAAGGAGATCGCTGATGTTTCAACCGCAGTGACGAGAGTAGGCCTCGGCGTCTTGGTATGTGGGGACCCGTTTGTTTAGGCTGACGCCCCCCCGAGATAACTCTATGGGATCGGCGGCGATGTAATTGCTCCGAGTAAGGCCAGAGGATTGTAGCAAATATTCCTTGAGGACGAAAGATTCTTCATTGGATGCAAAAAGAGAGAGTTTGATTCATACATTTTGTGTTGTTAATATGATGCTATGAGCAGTGTAGCACTGCTGCAGTTCATATTACAGTTTCCCTGCATTGTGTTGATTATTAGGGACAAGAAAATTGATTATTCATCAAATTCGCATGACATTTTAGTATTTTTTGTCTATGAGTGAGTTTAATTAGTTGATAGATCGATCGTTAATCTAGTTAATGATTTAATGCACTGAGCTCTGCAGTCACAACACTCTACAACAGCAGAATGTTACTTTTAATTATTTTAAACCTAATTCCTAGTCAAATTAGAATGATTTCTTAGTTTTACCAATGATATTAGAGCGACAGCACTAGGAACGCCCACAAGCGACTTCACAGTGCAGAGACTAGTGACATGCAGCGAGAAAGTTACTGGTGGTGTGACCGGAGCTTAAGCTTGAGTGCAGAGGCAATATTCCTCGTGTTCGTGAGTTATGCTCTTCACACAGAGATTGGGGATCTGAATTTTTATCTTTTTATAACTCTGAGAAGAATCTGCTGAAACAGTGAATGTTAAGTCTGTTTACTGTACATTTAGATAAATAGGCATGCGGCGGTGGTTTGTGTGGAAATGGAAGGCTGATATGTAAATTAGTAATGATCAAAACAAAATTTATAACTTGATAATTTATGTTTCATTGACCAACCGAGTGCAGATCTGATGACACACTGAAGTGATAGTGAAAGCTGATTGACCTTAAAGGGTTAGTTCACCCAAAAATGAAAACTCTGTCATTTATTACTTACCCTGATGTTGTTTCATACCCGTAAGACCTTCGTTAATCTTCGTAACACAAATCGGCGCTTTATAATATTAATATTGAACCACTGTACTCACATGTACTGATTTAAATATGTTTTTAGTACCTTTATGGATCTTGAGAGAGGAAGTGTCCATTGCTCCCTATGAAGTTCACTTTGGCAAGCCGTTTCAAACTTCCAAAAAAAACACGTTTTGGCCTGATTTTGTTCGAAATGACGTCACATCAGTTCGCTCTTCGATTTCGTTTGAAGTATATCGGGACCTTTATATACCTATCCCTGCATTTGCCACCGTACTCATCTGAAATAAACATGTTTACTCCAGAGGGAGAAACTGCCACTAAATATTTCACAGTGTTGTTGGCATAGTAGTGACTGTATGATGCACTTCTAGGGTTTTTGGCTTTCTGCAAGACAATCAATTACACAGGTTGTGTTTGAAAAGTGTCCTTTAAATGCTTGGGGCAACATTGCTTTGATTGTTTCATGGCCACATATCATGCAACCACATAACAAGATCCTTGGTGTGTTCAGACATTATGTCTGTCCAGATTCCAACAGTCTTGCTGACCTGACCTAATGTTTTAAATTGTCGTGCTAAATCAGCCGTGACAAAGTTTTGTCTTAGTTGGTCCACAGCCGACATGAATGGTGAAGTAGGGGCAAATACTTGCAGGCCAGATACAAGGGGTTTAAACTCAATGAGTGGAATCCCTGTATACAAGAGAGAGTCTGCATCACTCTTCAAAACACTATCTGCAACAGGGCCTGATAATGCTGGCGATGGTGGAGAACTCATTCTGCAGGTGATGGAAGGCCCACTTGAATAGGTGTGGTCCTCTATCTCTGGGTCTGACCACTGTGTTTGGACATCACAGAGCACGGCTCCTCATCCCAATCCATCTAGTCAAGCTCATCTGAGAGTACAAATACAGTTCACAATTATTAGGGCATTAGAGACATTATCACTTTATTTTTTTTTGGGTCGTCTTTCATAGCCGAACCACAAAGTAGGATGCGGGTTTTCCTCTGTTAGTTTTTTGTTGACGAAATGAAATGAGCACATGACAGTGTTTTGGGTGGTCTCTTCAAATTTAGGTTTTTCAGCCACAATCTTCTGTATTCCTCGTCTGTTGGTAGGCGAAGGAACCTGTACCGTTTGTCATAAGAACAATCCCTCAAGGTTAAATCAGAAGATTTTTTGTAAAAATGTTTCTGTAACAGCTGCCAAAAAATAGCTATATAGCTCCAATGTGGTTTTTAACAAATTTTCAAAAAAAAAAGTCACAAGTCACACCCTGTATTAGCCTAAACAATGACTTTTAATGTGTTTCAATTCAGATACATGAATGAACTCATAACCTTTTAAACATTAAACATTGTTTTAATTTTAATATATAAAAATTATCTGGTAAAATATTTGGATTTCTATGCACTTCTGTGATTGTAGACAATGCATGACTTTTATTTTGGATTGGCGACATGATGTCATAAGACTGCGCCGCGCTCCTGCATCTGCTGTGATTCTGCTAAATAAAGGTTTGTTTTAAGAATTTAAGCTGTTTTAATCGACAGAAACAGTTTTGTAGTTTTAATAGTAAATAAACTCATTTCACATCGCTGATAAAACTATTTAATGTAACATTGTGATTCTTTATCTAACTGTAATGAAGGATATTTGTGTGAGTAAAACTCATCCACTGATAAGAAACAGTAAACCTGCGTCTCATTTCTCTGTTTATATAAATCATAAATCAGTTTATCATGAACACGAGTTCAGTCTCTGGAGAGTAATGATGGAGAAACTGAACTTTTCAACTCCGAGTCAATTGAATCAAACACTTTGAGAAATGATTCAGTGAATCGCGACTCATGCTGCTCAAACAGTGAACATGAACAAGAACAACAAACACTAACAAACTAATCACGTTTTCATCAAAGAGTAGTTTAAATATAATCTATAATCCTTTAAATACCAAATGTAGATCATAAATGTCTAAATATTAAGTTTATTCATTTGCAGCGTTAGTTTTGAGTGTTTTTTGTTGTCTAAACAGGTCATTGAAGACTTATAACTTTAATTCTCTTCTTAAAGATGGTGTTTATTAAAGAGGAGACTGAAGATATGCAGATAATTACTAAAGAGGAGTCTGAAGACATGAAGATTGAAGAAACATTCAGTGTGAAACATGAAGAAACTGAGGAACAAACAGGTTGGTTTTATTCTCACAGCTGAACTCAGTCATTTGATCATTATTAATTATTTCTGCACAGACACATTTCAGTACATTCACGCTGTTTTACACACATTCAGGATAATGTTTGGATTTGTCCTGTGTATGTTTCTGTGTTTCAGTATATGCAGGTCAAGGTTGGTTTAGGGTTTTTAAGCTTCTCCATGTGGTCCTGTTCAGTATCGTAACTGGACTGGTCTAAAATGTAAACCAGCTCTTTTCTGTTGCCACACTATACTCTGTGAATTCTCAAACGAGTTTTGCTGTGTTTTTTTTTTGTGTGTGGGTGCTTTAGTGTACATAAATGTATTAATTATTTGGACTCATAGCATTTGGTGATTTGGTGTCCTTTTGGACTTGGATAAAGTTGGTTTTATATTCGCACATTCGGACATCTGTATTCAATAGCCTTGTTAATCACACTACATTGGACATTCACAAGTTAATATGCCATTAAAACAATACTTGCCTATTTTGATCGACTGTGAAAAATGTTGTAAGTTGACAATCGTTGGTTGTCAATATCATGTCGCTGTTTAAAATTCGCAAACATTAATTTATTGCACATTTATTGGAAAGTCTGAATTTATCAGAAGTCTGAGTGTGCGAATATAAAACCAACTTTACCCAACTGTCCTTTTGGAGTCTGCAAGTGTCCTCTTTTTGAAAAGACACCTAAATTTACCTTAAAAAGCTGAAAAATACAGTTTTGTGAGAATCACACTTCAATCTGGTGTATGCTTAATTTCACAATAAGTGTGAGATTAATCGTGATTAATTGCGATTAAAATTTAATCTATTGGCAGCTATAATTTTGATGTTAAATCCACTATTGTATTATATATAATATATATATATATATATATATATATATATATATATATATATATAATTGTTCTAAACACAGTATTTATTTTAATTACATCAGAAGTAACTGTAATTAAATTACAGAAAAAATAAGAGTAATGGATAATTTGACATGGTTTAGTGTAACTTTTACCAGGTTTTGTTAGTGGTGTCTAAAATGCATCTTTACGCACAACTGCCAGCCTGCATGAAGAGTTTCTTGAGAATCCAGAGACACCAGCAGTTTCAAATACCTGTTTGCTGCTCAACACTGGCTTTTTTATAGCTGCCCTTTTAATACAATTATTTTTTAAATTTTCGGCCTTTATCTGACCGAGTTCTGCTGTGCTCTAAATCACTCACAAATCTTATGATAATTCGATAATCTCCATTCAGTTTCACACAATATTAGTTGTTTTCATGCCTTTTGCACAACATTGCACCATTTCATGCTTTTCATCTTCAGAAAGATCTTTCTTCCTCCCCATATTGCACGAGAACTGTGACTTGCTTAATAATGTGGAACAACCTCTAAGTAGGGTTTCCATAGATCTGGCAAATTATTTTGTCTGAGATTGATACCAGTTATCTAAAAAGACTTGCATAATAATTTGGAACGCAGTGTATGTACATTTGCCGACGCCACCATTTATTTATTTATTTTTTCAAATAAATGACAGCTGTTAACAGCGACACAAAGGATTGTGGGCTATCTGCAGCAGCGAAGGATACACCTCATGCATCCTCCGAATTCCTGCGAAAGAAGACGCATTCCAAGGTCACGTTCGGAGAGTCCTACTTACTTTTCTGAAATGATACAACCTCAATGAAGTATGCAACCTTCGAATGCGACCTCCGGAGGATGCACAGCTTCTCTCTCAGCCACTTCCTTTTTCCTGGTGGCTTTATCTGGTCTCCCCATGTCATTTACTGCAATGAAACACAGGTGTTTATCATTTGCACTTGACCTACTTATGCATGGCTCGTCTCCAGCCTCTCTCTCCCGCTGCTGAGCCACGCCCCCTTGCCACACACTCGCTCTTCTCCGATTGCTCCACATCAATCTTTTGACCTGAGGGAGGGGATCTAACAGACCAATCACAGCACTTGTGGTCTGTGTAGAATTGATGCGTTACATTATAGCACAGAGATGTTGCACATCAGGCTACGCGTGGTACTTGCAGCCTACAGCGTACATGTGACGCAGAAATATAAATCGGCCTTAAGTCTTCAGGAATGCTTGAAAATTACAGGCAGGTGTATTTGATTAGAGATGAAAGACAGTGGTCCTCCAGTACCAAACCTGCCCATCCCAGATCCGTAGGATTGGATAAGGTAGGATAGGATAGGATAGGGTATAGAACATACACGTTGTTGGTTTTGATGCTTTAAATGTCTAAATTTTTATATCTATTTTTGTCCTAGACCTAATGTCACTGAAAGAAGTGAGTCATGAACCTAATGAAAGGGAAGAAGAGAAAGAATATTACGATGAACATCATGATTTCATGAATGGGGAAAGATCAACACAGGTTTCCCCACAAAAAGGAGTTCAAAAGACAGGAACTAAGAGTGTCACACACAAAAAACACCTTAAAGTCCACATGAGAATTCACACTGGAGGGAAACCATTCACCTGCCAACAATGTGGAAAGAGTTTCACAAATAAAGGAAGCCTTAAAATCCACATGAGAATCCATACTAGAGAAAAGCCTTTCACCTGCAAACAATGTGGGAAGGGTTTCAGTCATAAAGGAAGCCTTATAGGCCACATGAGAATTCACACTGGAGAAAAGCCATATATCTGCCGACAATGTGGACAGAGTTTCAGTCAAAAGGGAAGCCTTAAAATCCACATGAGAATCCATACTAGAGAAAAGCCTTTCACCTGCAAACAATGTGGGAAGGGTTTCAGTCATAAAGGAAGCCTTATAGGCCACATGAGAATTCACACTGGAGAAAAGCCATATATTTGCCAACAATGTGGACAGAGTTTCAGTCAAAAGGGAAGCCTTACAGCCCACATGAAAATTCACACTGGAGAAAAGCCTTACACCTGCCAAGAGTGTGGAAAGAGTTTCAGTAATAAAGGAAAACTTGAAATTCACATGAGAATTCACACTGGAGAAAAGCCTTACACCTGCCAAGAGTGTGGAAAGAGTTTCAGTGAGAAAGGAAACCTTACAGTCCACATGAGAATTCACACTGGAGAAAAGCCTTACACCTGTCAACAGTGTGGAAAGAGTTTCAGTCGAAAAGGACACCTTATAGACCACATGAGCACTCACACTGGAGAAAAGCCTTACACCTGCACTCTGTGCGGGAATGGCTTCACACGGGAAGGAAGCCTTAGGGAACACAGGAGAATTCACATTAAAGAGAAGCCATTTACATGTGATCAGTGTGGAAAGAGTTTCATATATAAAGGTAACCTTAAGGTCCACATGAGGATTCACTTGAAAGAGAACTGAACTTTTTGAAGTCGTTGCTGTGGAAAGATCAGATGTGTAAAGAGTACCTAAAAACCATTCTTGAGTAAAAGTACAGAGTAAAAATTACTCCATTACAAGTTACCATTTCTAAGACAACTTGAGTAAAAGTCTTGGAGTATCTGATATTAACTGTACTTAAGTATTTTACTCATGCTGAATTTAGGCTCAAAGATGCACTAGTCAAGAAATGCCAGTGAAAATAAGGAAAAAAAAAATTGATTAATGGAAATCATGTTTATTTTCTAAAATCAAAATAAAATTGAACAGCTCAATATTTGTTGACACAACAGCCTCTTAAATGTTAAAAGTGTAAAACTCTTGCAGTTCTCAAAGCTTACACTACGTCCCATGTCTTCTCTTTTCAGCTTATGGAAAAAGTGTAATTGACACGATGCCAGTTTACACCTTCTTCGTAACTTGAATAAGGAAGGCGGTCTGGTGGAAGCTCAATATTTGACTTCATAACTTGTTTAAATAGTTGCATATAAATGCATAAAAAATGCAGAATCAAATTAATCGAATCGCATCAAATTTTAATGTGAATCGTCTCGAATAGAATTGTTCTGAATTTGATAAAAATAATTCGAGAACAAAACGAACACCTGTGATTCCTGAATCGAATCGATTCAGAGCCCTAATATTCACCCTTAAGGCTGGTTCACACTGTGCGATTTTGGCCAAGATTTGGTCGTCTGAGAAAAATTTTGCAAATCCTAAAAGATTCCTATAATCCTAGCCTAAAATCTGTTGTCTTTGATCACTAGTTTGACATGTTCACCGACAGCCGGTTAATGACCGTTGCGATCAAATTTTACCTCAGACGAAGTTCTGGCAGTGTCAGAAGATTTGGTGCACAATCCTCCAGTGTGACTTCTCCTACGACAAACGTCAAATTGTCTTCATTTTTCAAGACAAGCCATGATCAAAATTAATGATAGAGATGTCGTTGTTAGCCACCATTTCAGTCCCGTGTGTAACGCAGCTCACTGTCAACGAATGTGTATGTTTTGATGATGTAAAACTCCGGATAAGTTTTCATGTGTGCGTCCGTTTTTAACGCGTTTTGACTGTCGTGCAGTCTGACATTAATGACAGCTGAGATCCCACAGTGTGATATGAGGATCATGTTCGTACAGTCTGACAAGTAACCATCGCAAAGGACTATTATAAATCGTACAGTGTGAACCCGGCTTTAATTCAAATATTAACAATGTCTTAAAGATTTTTCAAGCATATTGTGTAGTTTTGCTTGGAGTCAATTGTTTTATTTGTGTTTAATTGTGTGATATCATTTTAGGCCAGGCTGTCATACAAAGAAATTATGAGCACATGCAAAACCGAGAGAGGACCAAAGAAAGAATAACTGATTACGTTGCAATTCAATTTATGCTTACCACCCCTCGGATCATTAGTAGACGAAGAAGACAGATAACTGTTTACACCTCTGAGGCCTGATGAATAAACATTGCATACGCACAAAAAAGGCATTAAATGATTAGTTCACTTTTAAGTAAACTTTTCCTGATAATTTACTCACCCCCATGTCATCCAAGATGTCCATGTCTTTCTTTCTTCGGTTGAAAAGAAATTAAAGTTTTTGATGAAAACATTTCAGGATTATTCTCCTTATAGTGGACTTCAATGGGCACCAAACGATTGAAGGTCAAAATTAGTTTCAGTGCAGCTTCAAATTGTTCTACACGATCCCAGATGAGAAATAAGAGTCTTATCTAGTGAAACCATCGCTCATTTTCTGAAAAAAAAAATAGAAAATGATGTAAGTTTTAACCAGAAATGTTTATCTTGAACTAGCTCTCTTCTTCTTCTTCTTCTTTATTATAATTCAGCAGTGTAGACACTAAGCGTATTACTGCCCTCCACAGGTCAAAGTTTGAACTAATTTTTATATGCAATATGCTAGTTCAATAGTATATAACAATTAGTTCAAACTTTGACCTGTGGAGGGCAGTAATACGCTTAGTGTCTACACTGCTGAATTATAATAAAGAAGAAGAGAGCTAGTTCAAGATGAACATTTAAGGTTAAAACTTATATAATTTTCATTTTTTTTTTCAGAAAATGAGTGATGATTTCACTACCTTTTTTCTCATCTGGGATCGTGTTGAACAATTTGAAGCTGTAGTGAAACTAATTTTGACCTTCAACTGTTTGGTGCCCATTGAAGTCCACAATATGGAAAAAAATCCTGGAATGTTTTCATTAAAAACTTTAATTTAGTTTTGACTGAAGAAAGAAAGACATGGACATCTTGGATGACACGGGGGTGAGTAAATTATCAGGAAAATTTTATTTGAAAGTGAACTAATCCTTTAAAATGTGGGTATGCATTTTCCACACATATATCAGGATTTATAAAAAATAAATTTGTGCGCACCATACGCATACTCTTAACTGTGCGTAAGCAAAGCAATGAAGTAAAACAGAATGATTTTAAGTTCTGTTTTACCTCTGATATACACATCTAGATTAAATATGCCACTCTCAACTTTATTTCTAGAGCATTTTCAGAAACCACAGTGGGTATCAAAGTGCTGTACCTGAAAATAGCAAAAAATAAACAAATGCATATAAAAATACATACAGTTTACAGCACATTATTAAAAGCTATGGAAAATAAATACGTTTTTAACACCCACTGAAATGACCCTAGAGGAACCACCAGACAAGACTGATCATTGGAGCGAAGAGATCTCAAAGGTTTATGTAAACTATTTAAATCAGAAATATACTCTGGTGCCAAGCCATGGAGAGATTTGTAAACATACAATAAATAAATCAGTGAACCGAATCATGATTCAGATCACATGTCAAACTGCTAACAGCTGAAATCACGTGACTTTGGTGCTCCGAACAGCAGATTCGATACACTGATTCACTGTGATCCGATTCTTCCTGGAGCATTGTTTTGAAATCAGCCATCACTAAATAAGTCGTTATTTTGTTTTTTTTGGTGCTCCAAAAATATTCTTGTCGCTTTATAATATTAATATTGAACCACTGTACTCACATGAACTGATTTAGATGTGTTTTTAGTACATTTATGGATCTTGAGAGAGGAAATGTCCATTGCTCCCTATGGAGGCCTCACGGAGCCATCGGATTTCCACTAAAATATCTTAATTTGTGTTCCGAAGATTAACGAAGGTCTTACTTAGGGTAAGTAATAAATTACAGAATTTTCTTTTTTAGGTGTACTAACCAGTTAAAAGCCTAGCAGAGTTCTGAACCAGCTGCAGGCGAGAGAGGGAGGCCTGACTCACACCCAGATACAAAGAGTTACAATAATCCAAACAAGAAAGACACAAAGGCACGAACAACCTTCACCAAATCATTGAAAGAGAGGCTGGACATCAACTTGACTAGAGATCTAGATTTGATGATCAAATTTAAGCTCAGTCAAAAATAAAGATTTTTCACAAAGGAAAGTTTTTCCTCAGGAAGCAATAACAGGTTTTTATTAGAATCCATATCACATCCTCAGACAACAGACTTGTCTTCATTCAGTTGGAGAAAGTTGTTTGCCAACCAACACTTTCACATCAGCCAAACAGTTAAAGAAAGACTCGAGAAGATAGCTCCCCATGTTTTATAGAGAAGTAAATTTGGGAATCATCAGCATACAGATGGTAATTTATACTGTGCTTATCAAAAATCTTAACATGATCGACTGTATTGAAAGCAGGACTGAGATCTAACAATAGAACAACAGGACTACCTGAATCTACATCTAATAAAATATCATTTGAAACCTTCAATAGAGCAGACTCTGTGCTATGACCAGCTCTGAAGCCTGATTGAAATCTATTGAGATATTATTTCTAACATTCAGCTGTACAAATACAATTTTCTCTAATGTCTTTGAAATGAAAGATCATTTTGAAATAGGACAAACGTTATTCATGTTAGAGGCATCGAGATTCACAACTATTGACAAATGATAACACGCTTGGACTATTTGATTCCACCACCTCTTAACTAAAGCAGATGAGAGAACATCACATGAGGAACAAGAAGGCTTCATTTGTGCAACTATGTTTTGAAGTTGTGACAGAGACACAGGAACAAAACTTAGTTTTTTTTCAAAGGAGCAACAAAAGAAGCAGGATCATTACTAACAGATGAAATCCAAGAGCCAATTCCAACAATCTTACCAGTAAAAATTTTTACGTTTCACATGTGTCCACAGAAAAAGAAATTGAAAGAAGGACAACTGGGTGAAGTACTGTAATAGTAGAAAAGAGTATTTTTGAATTACGAAAATTCTTTGATGTAAAAAAAACTGTTTGATCTAGCTAATTTAACTACTTTTTGAAACTTCGTCAAACAATCTCTCAAAGATTCATACGAGACTTGTAATTTATCTTTGAGCCATTAACGGTCAGCCCTCCTGCACTCTTGCCTAAGAGTATTGCTATTGCTGTTCAACCAGGGCTGAGTCTTGCCTTTCTTCTTCCTAGTTTTCAAAGGAGCCACAGAAATCAAAACATCAGAACATGAAGAGTTAAACTGGATAATCAACTCCTCAGGTCCCATACCAGAACAAGGACTGAAAAACATCTAGCACCTGAGATTCAACAGCAACCAAACCATCATTAGCCTGACCATTATAAGAAAAAGTAGGGTTAAACAAAACAGTCTTGTGCTCAGAAAATACAGTGTCAGCAATTTGCACACTGCCAACAGAAAAACCAAGTGTTAACTCTATATCGAGAGTATGACCACGTTCATGTGTAGGGCCTAAAACACACTGATAGACCAAATGACTCTAATAGATGATTAAACTCTGGTCTGGAAGAACACCACACGTGAACATTAAAATCCCCCAAAATAAATATTATCTGTAAAAAACTCACTTATACAATCTTTATGATGTGTGGTCTATAAATAAGAGTACACAATACAGATTTAAAAGAATTCAACATAATTAACTGAACCTCAAATGTTGAGTAAGTCTCAGTAGATAGAAGTCTGCATTTAAACTTACTTTTAAAAATAACAGCAAGGCCCCCACCCTCTCCAACTGACCTCGGGGAGCTAAAAAAGCTACAGTCTGGAGGAGAGAAAGTTCAGAAAAAGGAGCCATATCACCAACGTTGAGCCGTCTCAGAAATAAATAGAAAATTCAAATCGTGCAAGAAGAAAAGATCGTACAAAATAAAAGACTTGTTTTGAAAGAGATCTTGCACTGATCAACACCATTGTCACTGAAGTTGAGAAGATGAACTGGGACCCGCGGTCCTGCGCTAACTGTATTCAACATTCATAGAGGTCAAGAAGAGTTCGAAAGCGGCAAAAAACTCTCCACTCCTTTTTTTCTGAAAAAGTCAAGCATTATAAGTTGGCATGTGGTATCCAAATTGTGTTGCACAATGTTGAGTAACTCTGCCTATTGCTCTTGTTGAATAATTAGCCAGTTTTGATGGAAATTATATGGAAAAAATTAGCTGCCTGGACAAACTTACATTATTTTTATTGTATTTTCCGTATGTCTTTTGTAATGTCCTTAATTTTAACAAATATGTTAACAAAACCCTTCAAATAAGAATAAACCCAGCAAACACAAATGTTCCCCTAACGTTCCCATATGGTTCCTGTTTGGTTATTTTTTGGGGGAACCAAATAAGAACGTTCTCTATTGGTTCTTTTTTTGCAACCTAAAGAGAACATTCCCTGCAGGTTATTTTTGAGTTTAATCTTATAACCTAAAGAGAACCTTCCCAGAACTTTCCCTGCAGGTTATTTTTGGGTAGTATTTCTGTCAATATTGGTAAATTTCATCATCTGTACCATTGACCTGTGGGATTCCTCAGGGCTCCACATTAGCTTCCTTGTTATTTTCTCTACATATGCTCCCTCTTGGTACTATCTTTGAAAAATATGGCCTAAATTATCATTGTTATGCAGACAAATATATAGGTGCTGGTCATATAATTAGAATATTTATATAAGTTATTTTTTTTTATTGTAAATTATTTTAAAAAATGAAACTTTCATATATTCTAGATTCCCTACATGTAAAGTAAAACATTTCAATTTTTTTTTTTTTTTTTTTTTTTTTTTTAATTTTGATGATTGGAGCGTACAGCTCATGAAAGTCCAAAATCCAGTATCTTAAAATATTAGAATATTTCCTAAGATCAATCAAAAAATGGATTTTCAAAACAGAAAAGTTGAAGTTCTTTAAAGTACGTTCATTTGTGCACTCAATACTTGGTCGGCAGCACATATTACAGCAAATGACTTGCTCCTAGCACAAATTACAGCATCAGTGAAGTGTGGCGTGGAAGTGATCAGCCTGTGGCACTGCTGAGGCACTATTGAGCCTTCAGATTATCTGTATATTGTTGGATCGACTGTTTCTCATCTTTCTCTTGAAAATATCCCATAGATTCAGGGGTCAGGCATGTTGACTGGCCAATAAAACACAGTAATATCATGGTCAGCAAACCACTTGGAAGTGGCTTTTGCACTGTGGGCAGGTGCTAAAGTCCTGCTGGAAAAGGAAATCAGCATCTCCATAAAACTTGTCAGCAGATGGAAGCATAAAGTGCTCCAAAATCTCCTGGAAGATGGCTGCATTGACTTTGCACTTGATAAAACACAATGGACCAACACCAGCAGACGTCCACAGTAAATATTCTAATATTTTCAGATACTGGATTTTGGACTTTCATTAGCTGTACACTCTAATCAACAAATAAAAAATAAAAAACTTTTGAAATGTTTTACTTTACATGTAGGGATTCTAGTATAAATGAAAGTTTCATTTTTTAGAATAATTTACAATAAAAAAAGAACTTTTTCACAATATTCTAATTATATGACCAGCACCTGTATAGCATTATTCTAGTTTATTTATATATTTTAATCTTACAAAATGCACATACTGAGTCTTTAATTAAAAACTTTCCATTTCCTCTACTGTACAAATTATAAAAGTATTATAATATAAAATTTTGCCAAACCTTTCTCCAAGACCAGTGACTTCCTCCATAGTCATATGTGAGTTCCTCTCCAGGAATGATATCTCTTGCAGCGAACAGACACAAACGGGGGGTTCCCTCAACAATAATCCTTTTCATTGTACAAATTGGGTTAATGTGATCATTATTTATAAGGTGGCCAAGGGAGCCATCCTCATGAGTTTCATCAATGCTTCAGGAAACAAAAATTGATCATTTAGCCTAACAAACCACAACAAGACAAATTTGGATTTGAACAAAATGAAAATTACTTGATTGATGGTTAGCCAAATGTAAACAACTTTTATGCTTTGTAATAGTTTAACCAATGTATTCAACATTCTTTCATAGCTCATGCTTATTTCTTTCATTAATTTACAGATACTATCACAAAGAGCAATTTAAAACTGCTAAAACAAACAAAAAAACACATATCCTTTATATTCCAATGGACCCAGATCTTGAAGTAAAATAATAATAAAATATAAAATTAAAACATAAAATAATTGTGGTTACTTATTTAGTGTTTTTAAACCACTTAAGGATGCCCTCGAATGAAAAATTGAATTTATCTTGGCATGGTTAAATAACAAGAGTTCAGTACATGGAAATGACATACAGTGAGTTTCAAACTCCATTGTTTCCTCCTTATGTAAATCTCATTTGTTTAAAAGACTTCCGGAAAACACTCGGATCTCAACATAACACCGACTGTTACGTAACAGTCGGGGGCTTCCCCTCAATATTTGCATAATGCCAGCCCCTGTTTGACGCATTAGACAAGGAAAGGCAGTATTAATGTCTGGATCTGTGCACAGACGAGGTAAGCAAGCGAGAACAACAGCGAAAAATGGCAGATAGAGCAATAATAACTGACATGATCCATGATATCATGATATTTTTAGTGATATTTGTAAATTGTATTTCTAAATGTTTCATTAGCATGTTGCTATCGTTTCTTACTGTATTCACGGAGACGAGAGTCATTGCTATTTTCATTTTTAGACATGTGCAGTCTGTATAATGCATAAACACAACTTCATTCTTTATAAATCTCTCCAGCAGTGTGTAATGTTAGCTTTAGCCGCAGAGCATAGCCTCAAACTCACACAGAATCAAACGTAACCATCTAAATAAATACTTTACTCACATAATTCGAAGCATGCATACAGCATGCATGACGAACATCTTGTAAAGATCCATTTGAGGGTTATATTAGCTGTGTGAACTTTGTTTATGCGATGAATATAGAGTCCAGAGCTCGTGTGGCAGAGGTAGCGCATCTCTTAAAGGGGCCACGCTGAAAAAATCTGTGCATAGTTAATGATGCCCCAAAATAGGCAGTTAAAAAAATTAATTAAAAAGAATCTATGGGGTATTTTGAGCTGAAACTTCACAGACACATTCAGGGGACACCTAGGACTTATATTACATCTTGTAAAAAAACAATCTAGGGCACCTTTAAATCATAGTTAAAACATATGTGATTACTGTATATTTAACACTCATAATGTTACCAATTAAGAAACGAGTCCTTCTAGCAATACTAGTGGTAACAAAAATAAGAAATCATTCACTGCCTTGTTTATTCATGGCCATGATTTCCTATTTTATTCCCTGGTGTTAGCAGTTTCATAATTCATTCGTGGAAGTCTTCCTTCCTGTGTGTAGAGGTGCAGTTCCGTGACCAGGCTACAGGGACGCTGTACAGCAGCGCAGCCACACACACTCACACACAGAAATCCAGTTTTTGTTCAAGGGGGGGATCAAGAAAAAAACTGCATATCAGCACCGCTTCCTGAGCCGATAACAAACAAAACATTGTGGGGACCGGGGATTTGGTCGCCACTATGTTTTTGGTCCCCACTATGTGAGTGTGCTAACGTGTTGAGGACCCCACTATGTAATAAAAACAAACACACACACACACACACACACACAAACACACACAAAAGGGACACTTTACCATAAGCATAAAAATCCCACAGTCATTTCCACAGATCTGGCATGGCAAGCCCTATAATCAACCAAAAAAATAAAGTAAGATTAGTTATACATGAAACATGACTGGTAGATCAAAGCTACAGTCTTCTCTGTCACATGTCTTATATATGAAATGCAGATTACAGGCAATCATTGTAAAATCAAATTATGCAATATATTATTCACCACAATATCATGCCCAGTCTTCTCAGTCCAGCTCCCTGGATTAATTTTCTGAGCAAGATCTCTATACAAGAAAAAATATAAATAATTTGAAACAGATAGATGTGACAATCACTGAGACATTATCAGCTGAAACATATCAGTACAGGCTATAGGAACGTAGCCAAAATGTAAATTGCTATATGAACATTACAAACAGTAAGCCTCAAATGTGGACATAAATATGGCTCTGTACTCAGCATCACCAAACCCAGACTCATGCAATGTGTACTGCGAGTCTAAAAAGAGGATCTCTCTCAGGAGTGGCTTCATGATCTATAATATGATAATGGTTAAAGACATTCACATAAGTTTAAAAGTCATTAGGACAAAGAGTAGAGCTGCAGTCCACTTTGTTGGAATTTCTCTGGTCCTACAATCTTGCATATTAAAACGCTGTAGTATCTTGTTAGTCTACTTTTCCTGTGTCATTTTTACACACCCATCTGACTGATTGAAATCGATACCCAGAAAATGTTTGAGTTCGCCCAGATCTTTCATTTTAAACTTTTCTGCAAGCATTTCTTTCACTTCTTTCAGTCTCTCTAGATTGCTTGCGGCAATAATTCAATCATCGACCCATGCAATTATGATCATTTTCCCTTCTTTTGACTCTTTGGCATAAACACAGTGGTCGGCTGGGTTTTGTGTGAATCCATTTTCAGTTAGACAATCATGTAAAACATTATTCCAATTTCGTCCAGATTATTTCAAGCCGTAAAGTGATTTCTCTAGCTTGTAAACTATACCCTCTTTCTCTTGGTAACCATCTGGTGGGTTGATGTAGATCTCATAGTCTATGGGAGCGTGCAAGTACGCTGTTTTCACGTCCATTTGATGCAGGAGTAAATTTTCCTGTGCTGCTTTCTGAAGCTCCACCCTTACACTCGTCAAGTCTGCCGTGGGTGAAAATGTCTCTCCATAGTCTATTCCCATTCTCTGGTTGTAACCCTTGGCCACAAACCGCGCTTTGTATTTATCTTTTCCATCTACAGTCTTGATAGAGTAAACCCATCTACCCCCCCACTGTTTTCTTGCCTACTGGCAGTGTCGTCGGGGTAAACGTTTTGTTCTCGTTTAGAGACTGGATTTCGTCATCCATGGCTTTTACCCATTCTTTCGAGTTAGTTGACCTCATTGCTCCCTCAAAAGTCTTTGGAATGCCACACACCTCTCTGCAGCAATAGTCTACCGTGATATTAATCCCATCACTATCACCGTCTTAAGTTACATAGTCATCTAAGTAACTTGGTGTTTTTCTTTCTCTAGTCGGATACCTCCTACTTTCGGGTTCACCACTTGTCACACTCTGTTGTGTTCGATTGTGGTCACTAGACCTCGTTACTTCACCTAGACTATCACTATGTGTACTTCTACTCTGTACACTTGGCTCTGGAGCATTTTCCGTACTCCTCCTCTGTGTGGTCTCACCAGTCTTGGGTTTCATACTACCATAGCCATCGCTTAGATCCGGCTCACCAGTCTGTGTCTGTTTTTCAACAGCTGCCTTGCTCACAAACTTCACTAGCCTGTGTTTTTGTACCTTGTTTGTATCAGGATGATACACCAAATACGCCGGGCTGTTCTTGTCATAACCTACAAAGCGACCCTGGTCGCACCTGGAATCAAATTTTCCCTTGTCCTGTTTGTACGTGTAGCATACAGATCCGAATTTTTGCATTTTTGACACATTAGGCTTCTTGTCTGTCATCAGCTCATAAAGGCCGGAACACACCAAGCCGACGGTCGGCCGTCGGGCAGTTTTTCTTCGTCGGCCGACTAAGTTTCCTCGGTGTGTTCTGCACCGTCGGCTGAAGTTGGTCCTCGTCGGCTTTGTTTCGGCCGATTCGAAATGTTGAATCGGCGTTGGACCTCGTCGGGCCGTCGGGCCATATGATCATTCTGATTGGCTGTTCAGCTAGCGAACCAGTGCATGAGAAAAGAAAAACGGAAGTGACGAAGCAAGTAAACGACGAAGTCAAGAGGGAACACACATTGTTTACCTTAGGTACGTGAAAGACATGGCTATCTGGAACGAGGCAAGTGAAGACGAATTGATCAACATGATCCAGGAAAGGCCGGGTTTGTATGACATTACGGAAAAATGTTATGTCAACCGTGTGCTGAAAGCTGAACTGTGGCGTGAGATCGAAAATAAACTCGTCATATCAGGTAAGATTTCCTTTTTGGCAATTGAGAAAGCTTGTTTGTAATTGTTCAATAGTCCATAGTAAAACTAATATAACCATTTTAGTGTTTTGTGTGTACCAAACTAAGTTTGTTTATGGAAACAGACAGTAATTAATATGTGCTGTGCTAGCATCTCATATTTCATAATAATATTAAAGTTAATCAAATTGTTAATAATATAATTAACAATACAGCAAAAAGTAACATTTGTTGGCATAACAAATACTCATTAAAGTGACAAAATAAGCAGCCATAACACTTAATGCTTACAAAATTTTACTTTGTCCCTCAGAAAAAGAGCTCAAGAAGCGGTGGGATTCATTGCGAACCCAATACATGCGTTATAAGAAACAAGGACCCTCAGGAAGTTCTGGAGCTCAGAAGACTGGCAGGCAGCAATGGATCCTGAACCGCCTGCAGTTTCTAGAGCCTCACACAAAAAGGAAGGAGAGCACTTCAAATCTAATGATCATGGTAAATAAACAAATATATTTATATTTATTTATTTATTTATTGTTTAATTTCAGAATAAAATAAACATTTTGCTTTTTGTAAGATGGCAAGTGCTTCTTTAAAAGAGTCTATTCACAAGTAACTCCGCATATTAAGTCAAGCCATTACATTAACTTGTCACATTTGTATCTTATGTTTTTTAAGGAACCTGCGGCTGATAGTGATTCCTGTTCACCCTCAGATGGTACCAACAGTGACACCTGGACTGGCACCCATGAAGACCCCAGCTTCAGTGATGCTGACCTACGGTCAAGTACACCCTTGGCTGAATCCACCATCTGTGGAACTGAGTCCACAGCCATGAGAAAGGACCATTTGCAAAGCTCCAACATAAAACCAAAGCCTCCAGGGAAGCGCAGGAAGATGCAAGACGAATCCTCCAGCGAGGAATCCACAAACTTGATGCGCACCATCGGCAAAACTCTGGAAAAGTTGGCATCACAGGAAAACACCAATGATGCCATCTCAGCTTACTGCAAAAATCTTGAACACAGAATGCGGAATTTGCCACCACATCTACTGCCACATTTCCAGCATGAGGTTGATAATTGCATTTTCAAATATTCAGTGGGCCACAACCATGCACTGGATGCATCTTCCAATCAGTATACACACTTGTAATTTTTTATGTAGCAAAATTGTAAACAGATATTGTAGCATTTAGTAAATATGTCACGCTTAGTTGTACGTTATATTAGAGTACTTATGCAAAGTTTATATTTCTGTACATTTTATTTATTTTAAATACCAACTGTTGATATTTTTCTGTAAATTACCTTAATGCTATTTTTGCACATTTGAAAATAAAACACTGACTTTGTGTAAAAGGTACTTCACTGTTCTTTATGTAAAAAAAAAAATCACAAAACACAATGATGTAAAAATATAAACTTTATTTTGCAAATTCACACCATTGTTATAAAACATAAACCAAGGTCAAGGGGGAAAGAAACAAGTTTGCTACATGCTTATATTTTGCCCCACTGAAAGGGCACTGCACCGGTGTCCGAATTAAAGTACTGGCACAGTTTATCCCTGAGCTGTTTGGCGTGTGTTGTACTGTTGGTTGTGCGTGGCAGAGAGGCCTGCTGTAGGCCAGGGTCTTCTCTCCATCTTCCAGGGACAGTGTCATGATCTTGTTCTTCCTGGTCGATTCCTGCCATGTACACTTCACAGCACTCTTTGCGCAGAAAGTTGTGCAGAGCACAGCAAGACAAAACAATGTCCTCCACTTTGGCAGTGCTTTGAATATTAATGGTGGTTAGTAGGACGCGAAAACGATTTGCCAGGATGCCAAATGCATTTTCAACCACCCTTCGAGCTCGCGAAAGTCTGTAATTGAATATGCGTTGCTCTACAGACAGCTTGCGGTTCGGGTATGGCTTCATGAGGTATTCCTTTAAGGGGAATGCCTCATCAGCCACAATGCAGTAAGGGGCCAGCTGGTCTGATTCAGGAAGTGGTGCAGGTGCAGGAATGTTGGATGTTCTTTTCTCCAAGGCATCCTGCAATGAGCATCCCCCAAACACTCCACCATCTGAAATGCGCCCGTTGCAGCCCACATCAACATACAGAAATCTGTAGTTGCTGTCTACCAGTGCCATAAGCACTATTGAGAATGTATGCTTGTAGTTGAAGAATTTAGATCCAGATCCTGGAGGGGGACGAATGTTAATGTGCTTTCCATCCAGAGCACCCAGGCAATTTGGGAAATGCCACTGATTCTGGAATCCAACGGCTACTTGCTGCCACTCTTCCACTGTGTCTGGGCACTAAAAAACAATATAATTAAAAGAAATTAGTTTAACTCGTCAGACCATTAATAACTCAGTGATTTTGACATTCTTGAATTAACCCTGCAAAGCCCACTTCTGCAGAATTACAACATCACTTTCAAAAATTTAAAAAAAAATGCCTGCAAATGTTTTTTTCTCTCAAGATCACATTTACATAGTTAATGGGTTCTATTGTTCGTCCTCACAATGCTATTGGGTTGAAGAAGTGTTTATAGGTCAGCATTAGGCTCTTTATGTTTTGGATTTTGGGGGGAGATGCCTGTTGCATTGTTCAGGGACAGGTATGAATGGTCTTGAATATGAACCTGTAAGTGCTCTGGGGGGATGAATGTGTTCTTTTAGTATGATAAGTAGAGAGCATAATAGGCCAGCCAGACTGTATTGTTTGAATGTAGTAGTGGAATTTTATTTGCATTGAAATTATAATTTGATGGATAATACTTAGATCTCTGCCCTCGACACATGGTCTACCATCCTGTCTATTCTTTCAGTTTATCTACTACAATATAAGACCCTAAAATTACCCTTATTAAAATGTAAAAAAACTGAAAAATCTTTAATTTCTACATCAGAGGCCTCCTAAAACAATATCTGAGAGATCAAAAAAATTGCTCATTTTTGGGCTAAAACAAAAAACATTAAACAGATACATGTATACCTTTAGGTATTTCTCTTTTAAGACTTGGTAGATTGCTGCACAGGTTTCAGGAACAAATTGCTGAATTGTGGACATTCCCACCCGGAATTGGTAAGAAAGGCTCTTGAAGCTTTCTCCTGCAAAGATTACAAACACATAACTCCACTATTAATTTTCCACACCTTTTACAGAGTCAAATCTAACACTTTTAATGCATTTGTACTACACTACATTAAAGCAAATATTTTTTATCAGTTATTAAAGACATTGTGCTACAAACAACCATAATAATGTTTTATACATTGTGTCTTTTTAAAGTAGGCTACAACTGGATACAAAATAATAAAATTCTTTTCACTTTTATAATGCTTCATAATACACCAAAATAAACACAACTGAAAAGGTGTTTTAATGAAATGTTCAAACAACGAATAACCTTACCTGTTGCCAAGAACCGTAGTGTAATCATCAGACGTTCCCCCACGGAGATACAATCCCGGTAGTTCGTGTTTGTTCTCTGTATGATTGGACTAATAAGTTCTTTTAACATGTGAAATTGAGTGGGAAAAAGCCGAGCGAAATTTTTAAAACCACAAGTTTCCTGTAACTCGAGCTCTCGACACAGGTTCGGGAAAGCACCTTGGGCCTGTCTCTGGAGTATCCATGGTTTCACCCATTTAGTGCGCTTTCTCCGTATTTTTCTCATCCGCTTCTTCTTTTCCTCTTCCACAAGCAAAAGACCAAGGGCTGACAAAGCCAGTGCCATTTGCAACGTGTCGGACATTTTTGAAATAACACGAATCCGTATGTGATGAGCGAGAACTGGTTTTTCATGCACCTTTGTTTATGTTTTGTATCCCTGTAGCTCTTCCGGTCTCCCTAGCAACGAACCATAGCAACGAACACAAACTACTGCCACCTGCTGGCATGGAAAGGCATTTCATCTCACGCAGGCGCAGAACGGACGTGCTATTTGGCCGTCGGCTGTCGAACGTCGGCTTGGTGTGTCAGGGCAACTTTGGACCCAGACGCTGCCGACGCCAGCCGACGCCAGCCGACCCCGCAGTCTGCTTTCGTCGCCACTAGTTCGTCGCCGTCGGCTTGGTGTGTTCCGGCCTTAAGGCGTATGTCCTGTACGCCTGTTAAAACACCTGTTGCGTATCATTGCTACTGTTTGTACTGCGTAGTGCCATAGCTGCTTTGGTAGTGCACTTTCAACTATCATGCACCTACCCATCTCAAAAAGAGTACGCCAACTCCTCAATGCAGTTCCGTTCTGGTGTGGGGAATACGGAGCTGACGTTTCGTGTCTGCTTTTGTTTTTCCTCAACAGTGCCTGAAAATCACGGCACGTAAACTCTGTTCCGTTGTCGGATCTTATGCACCTCACTTTCTCGTAAGGGGATACATCTGCTAGGAACTTCTCAGTAGCTTGTACTGTGTCACTTTTCCTCTTTAGGAAATATACGAACACTACGCTGGAGTAATTGTCAGTGAATGACTGCACATATTTGTAACCGTCTATCGACTCTGTGGCTACTGGACCTGCAAGGTCTGTGTGTACCATCTGTAAGGGAGCCTTTGCCCTGGTATCAGGGTCCCTATTTCTGGTTTGGGCAAATTTTCCCTGAATACACACCTCACACTCTTGTTCGGGTCTGCCCGTTTTACCCTTGATCTGCATACCTTCAACAACACCCTGCAACTTAAGGACATCATCATAGTAACAGTGGCCTAAAATCTCGTGCCATGTTTGTATGTCGTAACATGCATTACACTTATCATTAGATTCAGCTCCGGTATGCAAATAATACAACTTTCCATATACGTGAATGTTAAATCTGGTACCGTCTCTGGTTATCAGGGTGTCTTCATCTTCTTTAAAGACAACCGTAGCCCCACTTGTGGTCGCTGCCTTCACTGAAAAAATGCTTTGGGGGTACGATGGTACAAACAATGCGTCTTTTAGCACTGCCTTGCGTTGCCGTCCTCTGTTGTCAATGAGAGAAACAACAGCATTCCCCCTCCGCTGAGCGATACCATTGCACCGAGTGCCGTCTGCCAGCTCGACACTGTGCGTTTCTGGCCTGAATGTGCTGTCGAAACTCTTGAACATGGTTATGTCCGTGATGATATGAGATGTAGCCCCTGTGTCCACTATTAGACCCTTCTCCTGGATGCTGCATGTCGGCTGCCACTGGACACCGGTCCCTCCATCTCTCATCTTGAACACGTAGTCCTCAACATCTTCTGAGGCTTTACTTGCACCATCCTTTTTGTCTTTAACGTCCTTGTCCTTATGCCTACACTTTGCGTCTTTATGTGTGTCGCTTCTGCAGATACTACACCATATTTTCTGTCGACATCCTCTAGCTTGGTGGCCTGTGGTACCGCACTTGAAGCACACTATCTCTGTGTCATCTTTGATCCAGCCACGTGTGCTCATCTTTGCGGGCCGCCGTCCGGCCTTCCCTTGAGTCTTCATCACACTGTCGCTCGATTCAGCTGCTTTTATCTTTTCTGTTTCTTCAAAACTACGTAGTTTAGTCTTGAACTCCGCAAACGTGATTTTATCATCTGTATGCGCCACATGTATTGCAAATGGCTTAAAACTCTCAGGCAGTCCCTTTAAGACCATAGCCACTAGCAGTCCGTCACCTAACGTTTCACCTGCGTTTCGCAGTGCAGTGATGGCAGTCTTTGCTCTGATGATATAGTCCATTACACTTTCATCGTTTGCCTTTTGAATAAATTATAATACATATTAATAAATTGTATTTATTATTTTTTTAAATGTGAGAAACAACTGCCTACTCTGAATTTAGAATATGAAATATGATATTTTTGTACGAAGTTAATTCTGTTATGTGACACCACATTAAATTGCAATAGAGCCAGTTTTCCAAACTAATTTCCAAATGTTTCCTAAATTTGGGAGGATTTTGTAGCATTTTATTATTTATTTTTTATCAAAACAGTCCTTAGATGGAAACCTGGCTAGTGATGGAACCTGTGATTATAGAGTGAGGTTTCTTTATACATTTAGCAACAGCTTTTTAAAAGTGTTGTTTAGTTTGACATTTTGTTTTGTGTTTCAGGAAAAGAAGGCTCCTCGGAGGCCATGGAGTAGTGAAGAGCAGGATGCTGTAAAGCGCACACTAAGAAAATTCTTTTCCTTGAGAAAAGTTCCTGGAAAAGTGTCATGTCAATCATGTCTGGACGCAAATCCAGTCCTCAGGTCAAGATCTTGGGTTGACATTAAAAACTTTGTCCACAACACTCTTCAAACCATGAAAAGGAAACTTGCTTCCTGCAGGAATGCGGTCTAATTTCATTTTAAGATATTAGTTCAATATATACTCATTAATTTCTAAGAAAAACAATTTTATTTACATTATTTACACCGAGCACTTTCTTTTGTTGGAGAAACAGAAATCTCTTGTACTGTATTTTGTAACTAAGCACTTTACTACATTTCCTTTTTCAGAGGAAAGTAAGCACTTAATTTCCTTTTTTCTAGGAGAAATGGAAATCTTTTGCATTTTGTAAAAACTATGCACTTCACTTGCATTTCCTTTTTTCAGTGGAAGTAAGCATTTCATAAAGTCTGAATATTATGCAAGTTGATATTCTGATCATCTTTTTTTTCAAGGAAAATTTAATCAAGCAGATTAATGTGTTTTGGAATTGGTAAAATGTGCTTGGAAAAAAAAGATGATCAGAATATCAACTTGCATAATAACTATGCACAAACTATATTGATTTCTACTGTTCATAAAAAATCTGCACAATGGTCTGCATTTTTTTCATAGCTTTTTTTTTCATTGTCCGTTTAGTTTAGTTTCTGTTAAGTCTACTCAAGTTCTTGTTAGTTTCTATGGTTATGTATTTGTTGTCATTCCGTTCTCTTTCTGGTCTCTGTTTACTGGTTTTGTTTACTCTTCACCTGCCTTCTCTTGTGTGTACCTCGAGTCTTCTATTACACACATTTCTGCCAAAATTCTTGTAGGAAGTGAGGTAATCCATTAGAAATTAACCCTGTCCTATAGGATTTTAGCTCTATAGGGCTAAATTAAAATGTTTGTTAAATTACTTTCTCATTTTCTCTACAGAGTTTATAGCAGTTTATGTAATGAAAGGTCTCTTTATATATACTGCAGATAAAAAGTTTTTATTTCAGATAAATGTCTGATTATTGTTTTTTTCAAATGTTTCTTGAGCAGCAAATCATCATATTAGATTGATTTCTGGAGGATCATGTGACACTGAAGACTGGAGTAAAAAAATTCAGATTTATTACAGGAATAAATTACACTTTACTATATATTCACATAGAAAACAGCTGTTATAAATTGTAATATTTATTGCACTGTTTCTACTGTATTTTTGATCAAATAAATGCAGCCTTGGTGATCAGGAGACTTCTAGAAACAAAAAATAAAATATTACTACTTATATATAGAGAGTGAGAGATAAAGCCCAAAAGTTTTTTTTTTTTTTTTTTTTTGTGCCATTTCTTATTAACTTAATGTATCCATGACAACGTCAAAAAAAGCTTCTGCATCATTGCGCAGAAATGCCGAACTCTATCAGCGCAACCTGTTTAAATCAATGGTAAGAGACAATCAATTGTTCTCCTTTACAATTAAAACATTATTTTAATATTTACAGCGAAAGTTATGTTGATTAAAATATTAATAGATGATACCAAAAGTCGAATACGGTTACCTTTCATATTTGATTACATTTTTTATGCTTAAAAAAAACCTTTGGATAATTAATATTCAATGTATAGTACGATATACGTTTTTAAAATACGCTGTTATCCACTTAGCAACAGCGTGACCTCAGAAGTTTGTGTATTTTCACGTGTGTGTTTTCTATTTCCTCGTTTGCGTGTCTTCCATATTTAAATTGATTTTCACGCGTCTGGAGCCACCTAATGGTGACTGATGGCATTCGTTTGTCTCTATGGCCTTTAGAATGCCTGGTCCTCATTAATGCATAGGCCTGTCAAGGTCCTCACTAATATAGTTAAACCAGTATGTGTGTGTGTGTGTGTGTGTGTTCGCATCCTATAATGGGCCTGATGTTGTGGGGTTGGGTTTGTTTGTTTGTTTATTAAGTTTTTACGCCATGTTAGCATCATGGCTATTTACATGGCAAAAAAGGTTAGTATCATCCATAAAATTTACA